>NC_090892.1:69689154-69699154 GCF_036669925.1 Montipora capricornis | reverse complement strand
AATTTTTTGAAGTCGTTTCTCGTTGTTTCGTATTTTGTTTATCCATCCCTGTAAATTTGGTTAACCCCAGCACCCCAGGATGCCTCCAAAATCATCTGGAATTAGAGTAAAATCTGTTGAGTCGCACCCAGGCTGTCAATGGGTTAAGTTTAACCCCTTTAATGTCCTGGGGTGACATTACAGATTTTACCCTGGATAATACCGTATTTACCTTGTATAAGTCGACCTTTTATAGCCTCAAAAGAAGCTTCAAAAATCATCCTTGACTTATGCATGGGTCAAAGATTTCGAGCCAAGTTCCAGCTAAATAATTTATTCAAAATAAACATAATGTGGTCGTTGGGCATAACGAACGCAGTGGACGAAATAGTTCAAAATGAATGACAAAAGACTTCAAAATTAATGTAATTGAGCAATTCCAGTTGAAATGAAAAAGGATTTGTTTTACTTTAAATGTTGAAGATACTCACAAGCGCAAATATGAAATAGACACTGGAAATTTTTGTTTTCCAAAGGCGGAAAGCTCTAAAAAACATTCTTGTTTCTTCAAATGAAACACGATCCTTCAATGGCTTGGTAACCTGGCACAATTCCTTGTGTTTGCGTGCAAGCATGATCGTCACTCGTGTTGCCTGAAAAATGCTGGTTGGTAATGATTGTTTTTTATTCTTTATACAAACCTGGATGATTTAAATGCTTTTGCAAACTTTGTATTGTTTGGTTTATGAGTTTTGTTTTGTTTGCCATATGAGAAATTATAAGTGAAGCACCAATTAAACCTTGCACATTTCGCATCGTTTTTGAAGTTATTTTCAAAGATTGACTCCTGCTTCTGTGATGTTGTGCTTATCCTCTAAAGCCCTTTATCCTTGAATAACGAAACAGGTTAGTTTGAGGTTTACATGTTCGATTTTCTGAGAACTTTTTTGAAATTCAAGGACAAAATGCCTGCACATACAACAACCGCTGAACCACAAAACTATTAAGCGCTTGAGGCCCTTAATTTTTTGTGAATCCACAGTTCCAGAAATCGAAGAATGCAAGATTAGTATCCCATGAACATTTAGCAAAGAAATTAAGAAATTGCTTTTTTTGCCATCAAAAAGGGGGTGTCAACTTATACATGGGATCGACTTATACACGGGTAAATACGGTACAAGACAGGGTATATACTTCCAAGAGTAACCTCTCAAACATTGAAAGGTTAAGAACCATCTCTTTTGGATGGTCTGATTCCCAAGAATGAAATCAGATTTTACTCATCCCATTAAGAGCCATAATTTACTCAAGAAAGGAAGCCTTTGGATAGGAAGGGTAAAATCTGTCATCCTGGTGGTATGAATTTTAAATCTCCAACCTCCTATATTCATGTCTTCTCATGAGAAGAATTTCCTTCAAAGGCCAGTGGTTTGCTAAAGAAGTTAGCTTGTAATGTTGTGTTGTATGTTCATTGGCTTATGTCCATTTGTTTCCTTTCCATTTAGGAGGATAAAATTCAATCTAAGGTATCCATTTTGTCATTTTGTGCTTGGTTGTGATACTTTTACCTTAATTAAGACACCTTTAAGTTATTAAAATTGTACAGATTCGTTTGTTGACCAACTATTTTGTGAAGAATTTAATGTTTATCTTCCATTTTCAGAGCAAAACTTTGCAAAATGTATTTTTCAGTGAAAGTAAAGAAGGCTGGTAAGTATTTTTCATTCAGAAAGATAAGAGCTAGAAAATCGAATAGCTATTAATTAAGGCTTATTGGAACTTACTGTCTTATGAAGACTTAAATTTACTAGTTGCAATTTATACTGTACACAGTTTCTGAGAAATAAATGCATTCTCTTGTCAAGTCTTTGTGGTGAAAAGAAACTCTTTTGAATGTACCATGGATTGAAAAAATAGAAATTATTGCTTTGTATCAATATCAGGTGTATTGGAATTTATTAGAAAAATAAATAGGTATCAAATGTACTCTTAAAAGCAGGAGTAAAAAGCAGTAAACCTTCAGAGCAAATGCAGTGCTTCCTGTTATTTAGCTTTTACATGTACATTTGCGTATATGAGATTATTGAACACAAAAGGGATTATTGCATTTTTTTTAAAAATTTAATCAAGTTCAATTCCAACAGAAGCTTTACCATGCCTCTGTTCAGATGCAAAATTAATAACTCTTGAAGAAGCTTTTATTTACAAGGTGCATCTGGTCTGGCAAAGAATCAAAACTGAAAATGTCAAGTGTGGACAGTTTTCTTTTTTATTCAACAGGGGAACTTTTTTGGACCAAAATAATGTAATATTAATAATAATAATAATAATAATAATAATACTTATAATACTAATAATACTACTTCTACTTCTAATAATAATAATAATATAATTATTATAATAATTATTATTTAGTTTTTCTTGTGATGGGGGCCCAAAAAGCTCAAAGCCAATGAAATTATGAGTGGAGCCCACTAAGCAACCTTTGTCATTGATTGGACTTTCAGTGTTGTACAATGATGAAAAACAAAGCATTTCCATTATGATGACTACAGGGCTTACATTGATTACAGTGAGGGAAAGCATTACCCTCCTGCTTCGGATAGTAAAAGCAAGGCAAGGTGAGGCATTGTCCTCTTCTCACCTAAGTTGTTGTTTTTGTCTCTCTCTTCATAGGTTAAGCTCCCTTCTTGCTCCAGCAGCAGCTATTGTCGTGGTTGTCTCCATTGCTGCCTATAAGTATTTTCAAGCTTAGCACGTTTCTTTGAATAATGATTTTTAACTGTTTCACAGTGATTTGATCATCAAGTACATGGACATTGTTCTTAACTGTTATAGAAGCACCTCAGTGGTCATGTGAACAGTTCATAACAATTTCTAATCTGTCTTGATAGAAGCCCTGACTTTGAACTTACATGTATAATTCTGCAATTTCTGAGTAATCCAGCTCTCAGACCATCTATATTTAACGTGACACATCTGACAGAGTTTTTAGTATGCATGCTCTGATCACTTCACTGGTGAAAAAATTCTTTTTACTTTTGATGGAAGTGGAATCTGAAGATAACTAGGTCTTGGGAAACGATCACTCAAACTGGGAGTGTTAGTTGTTAGGCTTCTGCTCTTGCTTAATAAGAATAAAGAAAACACTGAATGTAAAGAACAAAGAGTCTTATGGGTTGTGAGTCGAACTGAAAAATAAAGCATCGTGTATTGGAAAGGGGCATTGTTCGTGTAAACCATTGTTTTAAAGATATTGTGAGGAGCTTTTGGTATCTTTTGTTAATCTTGAACTGATGCTTCTTGTCATGTATTAATAAGGCTCCCTAGAGTTTTGGGACCGTGTGCAAGCTGGAGTAGTGCTAAATGGGTTTTCAGGTCCCTTTTGACGGTTGGAATTGGAGCATTCTGATTGGTGGATTCAAATTTGAGCGGGAAATTCAAAATTCAAACGATAACGTCACAGACACGTGACACCTCCGTTGCTGCGAACCCTTAGGAAACAGGTTGGGGTGTTTTGCGTAACCATGCTGGATGTTAATGTAACGGTCAGGAAATTCAAAATTCAAACAAGACGTCACATGGGTCGAGAGAGGGATGACGAAGTTTTTAATGCCCTGATACCAGTTTACAGAAGAAAGTTGCGAGGGCTGTACTTGCACTGTCTCCACTGGTTTGAACATGTAAAGCATGACTCCGTGCATAAAGACGTTATGAAAGCGCGACATCGTTTCATGGAGGAGGACTCAATGAATGTTGAAGAGGCTACAGACGCAGCTTTGGAGAGACGGAAACTTTTGTTGAACAGGATGTTCCATTTGCGTCCCATCCCAACGCATGATGAAGAAGAAGAAGAAGAAGAAGAAGAAGAAGAAGAAGAAGAAGAAGAAGAAGAAGAAGAAGAAGAAGAAGAAGAAGAAGAAGAAGAAGAAAATGATGATGACAAGTGAACGATTTTTTATGTTTACAAACAAGGAAAAGGAAAGGAAAACCTGAGTTCGAACGGTGGTACAAGATCATCAAAGAACTGACATATTTCAGTTCCTTTGAAAAAATAACCGCTGCTGGCGTCTGCATGCACGATCTCCGTCTTACCTGCATGGAGGAAAACACCATCGCTTTCAAACATCTCCGAGATTGGCGTTTGGCCACTAATCATTCCAAGGAAGCCATGGAAAGGTTACAATGGCAAGAATATCGATCAGTTGCAGACACAACAAGCCGGTGCACCATGTATCCGTCACGCCCGCAACCAGGGCGAATATCAGATCCCTGGTACCCGTTGGACCGTGGATGGTTACGACGAGACCATCCACGCCGCTTACGAGTACTTGACACTTGAACTTGAACAAGAACCGTACCGTCGTCACGACGATTGTTGTATGGACGCTGTTTATCGCGACACCGTGGCTCGTCTCCAAGTGATTCGTGATCATAACATTCACGTCATCCCTATCTGGGGCTGTGAGAGGCCTCGTCTCAAAAAGGAGGATCCCTAGTTCAAAGCGTTTGTGACGGACTGACCCTCGTACCACCTATGAATCCTCGCGACGCCTTCTTCGGCGGACGTACCAATGCAGTACACCTCTATTACGAGATCCAGGGAGGTGAACGAATCTTCTATATCGACTACATGAGTCTGTATCCATGGACCAACAAGCACGCCGTGTATCCTGTCGGTCATCGCGAATTCATCTACAATCCGGACACGACGGACCTCTCGGAGGAGTTTGGTTTGGCTACCTGCAACGTGCTATCACCCACGAGACTCTTCCATCCAGTGTTACCTTACCGAATGCGGCGGTAAGCTCACCTTCCCTCTTTGCCATAGGTGCGTGGAACAGGACATCGACAAGGCTCTGCGCCACAAATCTCTCGATTGTACTCACACGGATGCAGAGCGTGCTCTGACCTGGACCTGGTGCACCCCCGAGTTGGACAAGGCAGTTGAGGTCGGCTACGTCTCCTGGAAGATTCACGAAGTAGCGCATTTTCCACATGATCTAAGAAACAAGGCCTCTTCGAATCGTATGTCGATCGTTTGCTAAAACTCAAGGTGGAAGCCAGCGGTTGGCCTGTGGGTCCCGCTCGCGACCCTAACCATCCCGAGTGTCAAATCGAACGCGACGCATACGTGTCCGATTTCGCCCGTCATGAAGGGATTCAGCTGGAGCCAGACAACATTGAGAAAAATCCCGGCTTGCGTGCCTGCACCAAGATGATGTTGGGGCAAGTTTGGTCAGCGCGACAATCTCATGCAGCGCAAAGTGTTCTACGATCTGCAACCTTTTCAGATGTTCATGGATTCGGACCAACACGATGTGCGCTACGTCAGCTGTCTGGACGAACACTGGGTGGAAGTATACTACAAAGCGCAGGCCGAGTGTGAAGACTTGAACGTCAACACCAACACGTTCGTGGCTGCCTTTACCACCTGCTGGGCACGACTCCATCTGTACGAGACTCTGGAACGTCTCGGCAAACGGGTCTTTTACTTCGACACGGATTCCATCATCGGTATGGGTCGTCCTGAACCCGACGAAATGACGGGAACTCATCTCGGTGAGTTCACGAACGAACTCGATGACCAGAAGTTCATTCGGGAATTCTGTTCGGGCGGCCCTAAAAATTACGGCTATCTGTGCAGTGATAACAAGACCGAATGCAAAGTCAAAGGCCATTCACTCAATGTCGAGTGTAAAGCCCAACTCAATTACCAAGTGTTGCGACAAAACACGTTCGATGAACTGTGTCTTCCTTTGGACACACCTCGAAAAACCGTCATCCATCAAGCCCGTTGGGTCTTACCCTCAGTCACTGCGTTTGTTCCCTTAAACAAGAAACTTTGCTCCACATTGTCTGTCGCTTGCTCCGGTCGTGTTAGCCCCAGGGACTGGTGTGAGACTTCATCTTTCGCCTAGTTAGACGCACACTGTAAAACAGTTTCCAATAACCTTGAACCTTGAAAATGCGCGCGCCCACGATGCAAGGCGTGTTCTCTCACCGCCAAAATTGACGAAATAACATCTCTCGGACGATCTATCGCCAATCACTTAAAATGCTCAACCACCAACGTGATATACTTCATAATTTGTACACAATGCAACAACATCTACGTAGGCAAATCGGGAAGTAAACTTGGCGACCAATTAATTGGCCACTTTAAAAATTGCGCGAGAGACAGCGTCGAGAGCCTTGTTGAATTGCATTGTGGGACTGTTTTGGGGAACGCGTTTTCATCATGGCGTGCGCGGAGCAAGAATATACCAGGAGCTGAGCTTACTAAACCATTTTAATATTGTACAGTGGCGATTTTGAAACGATGGCTGGCTCGCCCAGGTGCAAAGTTGTTCGGGAAACGAAAAGATTTGATTCTCCATTTTCTTGCGACAAGAAGTTCCGTTTTCCATACATTCAGTTTGCTGACATCCAGTCCGACTACCATGTTGGTTTATCAACCCTGAATGAACTTCCCAAATGGACTACCAGCTTATATTTACTGTTACTTCCGATATGTTACTTCCATTACCCGCGATCCCAAGCGGGTAGATCTGGAGTAGGTGTGACCCGTAAAAAAGGGGTTTTTGGGTCGCACTCTCGTCCTTTAGAAAGCCAATCAATAGTTTGTAAGTATTAATTTCTGTTCAGGTTTTATTTCATCTGGATTTAGTTTTGTAACCGAAATTTAGTCTCTTTTTAGTTGAGCCACTCACGCTTAATCACTGCTCGTTCACTTGAATTACTCCAATACCGGAATGCTTGTTCCACGATATATATGTTATGAGGATCAGAATTATTTTTAGTTTACCTATCATGCAATTCCAGCTTTTTCTAGAATTATCTAAGAATCTGTAATACTCCAGAAATTTCTCTGATGTGACTCAGCAGCACCTTGTAATAGACTATAAATAGCTTAGAGTAAAAGTATAAAAGCAGGCTTGTAAGTAATGGAAAAACTCTTTTGCCCGAGGGCTTACCCTTGTGGCCAGCTGTGATTGAACTTGGATGCGATACTGTGATGAAGCTATAATCAACTGCGATAACTATGGTGGAGCGATAACCTTTGTCCGTGCGATATCCGGAGAGAAAAAAGAGACGATAGCTGAAAAGGGAAGAAGACAAAGAGTTCAGAATTTATTATGAAGTGTTCCCTAAGAGTTTGTGTACACAGAAAATCCAGTGAATCAAGAAGGTCAAGAATTGTTGTCTACAATCAGTGGAACTTGGAGTTCAAAGTTGATCAAGATAAATACCTGTATGGCCATGAAAGACAGTAAGCCCGTGCTTTACGAACTGCTTAACTTAATCTTTAACCTATAATTGTAACGGTGTAAAAGTAATTAAATAATAGTGAACCGCGCACCGGTGGCTCAGTTGGTTGAGCACCGGGCTGTCACGCGGGAGGTCGTGAGTTCAATTCCGGCCGGACCAACACTTAGGGTCTTTAAATAAATGAGGAGAAAGTGCTGCCTTTGTAATTACATCTGCAAAATGGTTAGACTCTCTAGTCTTCCCGGATAAGAACGATAAGCCGGAGGTCCCGTCTCACAATCCTTCAATGTTCATAATCCTCCAAGTGGGACGTAAAAGAACCCACACACTTGTCGCAAAGAGTAGGGCATGTAGTTCCCGGTGTTGTGGTCTGTCTTCTGTGATGTATCATGGTTTGGAGGGTAAATGCTCGGAGAAATTAGCTACACCAAGCTACTCTAAAATCCGAGGGTAAATAAAGATATATGATATGTGATATGAGGGTAACTGCTCGTTGTCACACTTGTTGCGTGTCTTATATCGTACTCGGGAGTTATTTTCATTCATGTCCTATTTGCGGACGCTTATTTCCCTTTCGTGAACGGTCGTTGCCATTTGAAACGGTCGATGCCCTTTTTTAGCTCTGAATTACACTCATTAGGTCTAAGAACTCAAAAGGTTGCGGTTACTGGGAGTTGTGTCTCGCTGGTCATATGAGTTCGGGTTAGGGTTCTGTTTAGGGTGAGGGCTAAGAACCCGAGTTCGAGCGAGAATTTACGGACTCTTTTTTTCCTCCAGTATTTCTTTTATAAATGTGGTTTTTTTTTTCCTTTTTTGTCTTAATTTTTGTTAATATTTTGCTTCGCGGACATCTCTTGGTTATTCTAGCACGTAACATGTAACATATATTAAAGTGGGTTCAAATTGTTGTTTGTTGCTTAAAGTCTACATTTACTACTGAAAAGCAGTGTAAAGCAAAGATGACAGTCGAACTATTTTTTTAGAAGTGTGTTATGTTTCGAGCGTTGTCCTTAGATAAATTTAACTGGAATATTGGCAAGGGGCCTACCAGCATATTACTGTCATTGTTAATTTTTTCTTTGTCTTTGTACCTGGAATGTCTGTTTCAGACCACGCTATAAATTTGGCTGAGTTTCGTGGTCGTCATCATCGAAGTCGCATATGATAACGACATTGTGATCGGCTAACTCAATGTTGTACCCAATTCGAATCTCCCGGGACTAGGATTCTTTGTGTATTGTATTTGCATGATAATGTAGCATTCATATTTAAATGATATGGAAATTCCTGGAACAAAACGTCATACTCCCAAAAGGTTTGAATTGGGTACAACATTGAGTTAGCCGATTAGGTCTATTGTCAGTAAAGTTAAGACTTGTTGGCAGGGGTTTATACTCTATTGTGTGATCGCCGAGAATTCCTCTTGCTGTTAACTTGTACATGTAGTTCTAAAACAGTGCTGATAGGTTATCGACCACAATTGATTGCCCCACAATAAATAAAACTCTTTTCAGTCGGCAAAGTTCCCTGTGAAATGGCAATAAAACTGACTTTTTAAGGGAAAGAAAAACACCTTTAAATGAGCTTTCGAGACAAGGATGTATCAGTTAATCCAAATCTCTCAACCTGAACGACTCTCAAGCAAGAGAGCAAGAGGATACGTTGCGAATATTGATTAGATTGGATAGCAATGAAAGTGTCGAAACCTTATTCTGTTACCATGACTTCAAAGCTTGTTTTGAGCTCCAAATACTTGGCTTATAACTCTCACTCTGCTTCAGTCATCATTGACATTTGAATCCAATAACCTCTTACATCAACAACTGCATCCGACGTAAACGCCACTAAGCGTCTTTTTGAGATTGAGAGCCTTTATGGTTTACTTCCATTGATGAAAGTGAAGGATGGCATAACGATTACCCGTGAAATCGAAGCTTCAACAAGCCCAGGTCAGTCCTTCCTTCCAAATTCACGTCCGCCATTATTACGGTACATGTAAAGCTTTGCAATTTCTTTCCGTTGACGGGTGGTGGGTGGCGAAATTTTTGAGGTTTTGTACATTGCATATTAGCATGGCAGCATAGAAAAATGAGGGGGGAGGGGTAAACACCTTCCTTGCTTGATATGTCCAGAAATGCGCGTAATTAGGCCAGTTTTGTGGGCTGGTAAGCAGCTATTACAAGAGCTCTCGGGATTGGCTCAGAAAGCAATGGACCAAAACAAACAACCAATCAACGATGGACCCTTGCCCTAAAAACAATAGAGCTGCGTCCTAAAGGGATCCAATCAAGTTAGAGGTTTGTTGTAAAGAGCTGGATCGAGCAAGAAATGAAAGATAAATTGGGGGATTCTTTTCACATGCAAATAGTTTCATCTACTTGTAAAATTGAAGGCGCCTTGGAAATATATAAATACTAAATACTAACATTAAAGTACTGCGAGTGTATTTGAACTGTTGAACTGTGTAGTTGATTTTCACTGCGCGAGAACCATTTCCTTCAACCGCAACGAACGAAACTAGGACAGTAGCGAAAAGAAAGCTTGAAAAAATCCACTCAGTACCTTTCAGGCTGCTTTTGGCGATGATGGTCTCTATAAATTGATTTAATGTTTTTGTGTTGCGAACCGATCGTTCGTAATCAGTGTTTCTTAGATTTGAAACTACCTCGCGAGGTTGTTTCAATCACGCTCAGACTAATCATGTTTCAACCATGGGTCATGCATGCAATGCACTGTCTGAATACTTTTC
>NC_090892.1:69654154-69679154 GCF_036669925.1 Montipora capricornis | reverse complement strand
TTTAAACCCGGACTGGACTACTGGATTTAAGCTTTTTTTTTAACGAGATTTCAAGTTGTTGTGGAACGTTTGGTACCAAGTTACTCCAAACTGAAATCACGATTATGGAACTTAACACTTTGGACTAGACTTTGGAACACGCATTTACGGGATTTTAGGTTTTTGAGCATTGAGAGAAATGGAGTAGAGATGTTGTCTTCTTCTCTTCGCCACGGCAGATTTACATCGTTTCCAAGGAACAAGTCTTTCTGTCTTCGCCACGGCAGATTTAAACAGTTTTCAAGGAACTAAACCAGGATTACCGAACTGGACTTCGAACAGAGGATGATAAGTTGTTGAACTGTGATTTGTATTAAATTTTTCGGATGATTAAGAGCTGACCTTGCAATTTGTGGATGAACAGAATTAAGGAAGCAAGTAAAACTGTGGGATTTGAATAAAGTATCTTTCAAATAAATAAATAAATAAATAAATAATCTCGTATTCTGATAACCCCTAATAGCACTTCGTTGATAAGAGTTTTTTACAACAAACAACTTCAAGTAAAATTACAGATTTATCTTTCTGGTAATCTCTCGCCATTTTCCAAAGTTTACCTGTAGTTGAAGTTTACTGTAACTGGCAATTTGCGTTAAATGCTTGTGCATCCCACGGATACGCCCTTATAGGCGTCTTGTTCTTTATTTTTCCTCGTGGGAAGCTTGGGTTGGAGCACGCTTTGCCGGTTATATATCGTGTTTTGATTGGCTGACAAACAAAGGAAGGGGCGGATAAAGGGGAGTGTATGGAGGCTTTGACTATTCATGAAGATTGTATACGTACGGATGTTGGAACGTTGTCGTTTCTGGTTATATTTTTGTTTTTCAAAAGCTTTTTGTGTGGTTATTTTGTAAGGCAACGAAAAAGACAAATATTGCTGCTTTTCAACACGGTTAACTAAAAGTAAGTATGGCAAGTGTCGTTCTTCCAGCGACTTTTAGTCGATGACCTAATCTCATGCGAAGCAAATAGTTACGCTTTTCATTGAAGCGAATACAAAAAGGTTTGTCGTACATCACCTCCTTTCTTTTGAGTATCATTTTTGTGTACATTTTCACGTCAGTGAAACATTTTAATAGATTTAGTGCTTTGTTTCAAAAAACGCCAGGCAGTCACTCGGCAATTACGATGGGGTTTTTTGTTTATATGGAATGTTTTTTATCACTTCAGGCGCGGTGTTGAAAGAAAAACTTGACGTGCCTCTTTGCACTTGACAATGTTGTCTGGGCGCTTGCATAACAAATAGAAATTCAACGTGTTAAACATATATGCCGTCGACTAACTACAAAATTTCCTATTGCTGATGGTAGAAATTTAATTTGGGCTCAAAAATGGAGCTGACATTAGTGAACACAAGTAACCGTTACGGTAGTTAACACGAGGAATTGGCGCCATTGAAGCTTTATACTTCAAGTCCCTTCTTATTCTCGATTGTTAGGTTCAAATTATCACCGTTATTTCATATATATATATATAGGGAGACCTGGTAAAAGTGTTCTTTTCGTCCGACATTGCCTTGCCAAAATATTACGTAATGGCATTACTTTGAACGAGGGTGGATGTTGTCAAGGGTTTACTTCAGATGATGCATCGAAGGGTTGTTTGATAGTGGAAATATAAAAAAAATCGATGTTTAAATTTTGTCTGTTAAAAACATGTAAAATAGTATCGCAATGAGCTTTTCATACACGAAATTGAACTTTTCATAATTTCAATGACAAACTCTATTATCTTGCATACTTAAAACCACAGAACAGGTTGTTGAATGCAAATAGAACATCACATAAAAAATTGTGTTCACTGTTATGTCAGTGGACAGTAAATATTAAATTTGTGTGTTCATCATTGGAAAATAAGAACCTAATAAGAACATTATTTTCTGACAAATGTAATCGTTGATTTCCTTCACAATTTCTCCTTATTAATAAAGACATGTCAACTGCAAAGAGAAGAAGATGGCACATCCCCGCCTCTGTCACCGCCAGAACAACCTTTAACCCCATTCGATCCATTGTGGATAGAATGAAGATCACTCCCAATCCAGAAAAACAGATGATTGCTCTCTCCATTGGTGAGTTTATTGGATTTATCAGCAAGACAGGGACGAGGCCCTTTCCAATAACCATCCATCACAACTGCTCTTTTGTTATAAAAAGAAACAGTTTTGGATATATGTGCGAGTCAATATTTAAATGTCCTGCAAATCTGGTGCCCTCTCCACTGGGCCTCATTGAATGCAGAACTCAATGTTTTTTAATTATAATTGCTGTTCCTATAAGCCTCCTTGTGTCCACCCTTCGCACTTTGAGGACTTTTCTCTTAGGATCTGTTATTAATAATAATAATTGAGTTCATGGAAACCACAAATTTGAAATTCCACGTTAAGTGGGGTTACAGTTGATATTTTGTTCTGACTTACTTAAAAAGATAATAAAGAATTTGTGACAATCAATATTTAACCAAAACATATTATTTTAGGGGATCCATCTGTTTTTGGAAATTTGGATCCTTGTGATGAGATAGTGGATGCTGTGGTGAATTGCATCAAGATGACAAAACACAATGGATATGGCCCATCTACAGGTGTTGTATATGTATTTTATTCGTTTTCTTGAAAAAGGAATTCAGGCAGATAAATGATTATCCAGTACTGACTCACCTTTGTATTCAGGACAGTATATTGTGACATTGAAAGGGAGCAGTCACCCTTGCACTCATCTAAACAATAATAAACAATAATAAAGCAGTCGGTGTAAAACACAGACTGCAGACTACAGACCTGGGGTAAAATGCGGAAATAAGAGTAAAGTGCGCCAGTCTATTATACATATGCAGACACCTGAAAATTTCAGGTGGTTTCAATGTTATTCGAACCCAAACGACCTCAGTACAAAGCCGATGCAATGCTTTACCAATGAAGCCACTAAGTTGGGAGCAGCTGATCAATTGATATATTGAGCCCATGTGTTCTCATGAAAGAATTAACCAAAATAATGTTCAATGAAATAAGTGTATTTGAAGTGTGGGTTATAAATGAAAAGTGATAGTTGCCTTAGCTTTATCTGGACAATTAATTTGTAGTGTGATATGTCCCTAAGGGTCTTAATAATAAAAGCTTTATAATCGGATTAAGCTACAAATTATTGTGGCCTCAGCTGTTCCTTCTGACAGTCTTTAAGACTGCATGGCAACTGACAAGTGCACATGCATATAGGCAAAGTTTAGAAAGCGTTGTAATCTCCACTCCATTCCTGTTTTAAATTTGTAATTGGCTGATTGCAGGCAGGTCTCAGAAACACTGGTCACATTCCACTGGTCACTCATTGCAGGTCATCGTTTTACCTTTTTGAAAGTAACCCCAAATTAACCCTGGATCAATTTGGCTAACCCTAGGCCTAAAAACAAGGTTACCCAAATTGAGGGTTAGGGTTACTTTCCAAAGGTTAAAACAATGACCTGCAACAAGTGACCTGTGGAATGTGACCTCGTGTTTTAAACCTGCCGGCTGATTGCTGTGATATCAGAGGTTGCTTAAATTAGGAAGAATTGATTTGCAAGCAACTGTGTTTGCTAACTTTTGAACTTTGTTAAAAGTTTGTATTTTTTGCAGGCTATGTTGAAACACGTGAGGTTATTGCAGCTGAACATTCTTTCCCATTATCTCCATTGACTTACAAGGTACTACAACTGTATATTGACTAATAATAATTTAATAATAATTTGTTACTTATATAGTGCAAAATACATGTACATGTGGATATGATCTGATGCGCTACAATATGAGTTTTGAAATCTTTGTGCTGGAGTAGTTTTCATTATACCTGGACATTATCAACAGCTCCATGAAAGATGATACAACCATTTTAAGAGATTATATATTATCAATACTCTTCATTTCATGTTATTTGACACTTAGAGAAAAGGATGTCAGTCAATCTCTAATACCTGACAAGATGTCAGACCTGTTTTGTAGAAGTTACATCCACACAATAATACTTATTGGTTCGATTAAGCAATTGTCATTTTACATGGGTCAGTTTTTTGCAGCACCCCTGTTATTATGGACATTAAAGAAGTTAGTTTTGATTTTAATTTATTTTATTATTAAAAATTAATTTTAATTAGCTATTTTGTCATTTTACATGGACCACCTTTCTGTTACTTATAACTATGCAAATTATCCTTGATGTTCATGTTGTGCACCTAAAGAGGGTCAACTTGTTATTGTTTATAATTTCGCTTTTAGGATGTTATTTTAGCATGTGGGTGTTCTGGAGCTTTGGAGCTTGCTCTTGATGTGCTACTGAATCCTGGTGACAACGTTCTTCTACCAAAACCAGGTTTCTCCATTTACCAAACCATCAGCATTTCAAGAGGACATGAAGTTAGACACTACAATCTTTTAGTACGTAAAATTTTAAATGAAATATCTCAGTAAAAAATCGTGACATGGAGATAAATGAGGCAATTAATGCTTTTTGATTTGTATTCGTGTGCAAATTAAAAAACCTACTTAGAAAACAGAATAATGTTAAGAGCTTGTGGCTTTCAGTGATGTTAATTTAACTTCCATCATTGAGTTGGAAATTAAGCAACCCAATAGATGTACGTTCGAAAATTACATGCATAACGTTGAAAGGCATTTAATTGACTTTCAAGATGAGCATGTTGATCAATGTAGCTTGGCCTTGTGTCTCGATCTTGCCTTTGGAACAAAACATTGTACATGGGGAGTAGGTTTAGTCTACTAGCTAACTGCCCCAAGGTGTTGGTTAAGTTTTATTGGTTCTTTAAATTGTTTTCACATTTTACTTTGGTTACTCCGGTTTCCCCTCTCAGCAAAACTTAACTTGGTTTGCTTGATCTGATGACGTCTCTTCTTTAGTTAGTTGAGTACTTGGGGTCTTGACAAACTGAGAGCCAGTACGTAAAGCCATGCAAGTCCCACTTGAGTTTCGCATGTAAGTCTAAGGATCCATTTCAAATAGCGCTGATAAGCAGTCAAACATTTAAGTCGCGGGAAGCACCCATTTTAATTTAAGATGGTTAGGTTTCAATAACTGTTTGGCTGACGCAAGTTGACAAACATATTGGCTCACACCTTGCACAATCTCAGTACTTGTAGCAAGCTGTATAAGTTTGAGGTTTTTATAGAGTGCAGGTGATATTAGAGGACTTGAGCCAGCTAACAGGAATATATTTCTTAATTTTCACTATTACAAAAATCAGCACTTATTGATTATTCTCAGCCTGAAAGATCATGGGAGATTGATATTGACCATCTGGAATCTTTGATCGATGACCGTACCAGAGCCATTCTTGTAAATAATCCTTCCAACCCGTGTGGTTCAGTTTATTCCAAGCAGCATCTGGAGGCTATTTTGGAAGGTATGCATCATCATATTTTAAGATTTCAGCCAGTTCCACTTCAGTTTTACAGAGGCAACATAAAGTGATGGCAGTTCTGGGGAATGGTATTTTCAAAGCAAAAATTAAGTTTGAAGAAAGCTTGTTCAGAACCATTAACTCCAAAAATTCCTCAAGGGAATGGCAAAGAGACTGAATCGAATTTATTGATCAAGTAAAGGTTTTTTTTTCTTGTATTGGCACCTGCTGTTTGTAATATTAATAAAGGGGATAATATTATAGCTGTTGGGTGGATGTAGAGGCTGCTAACGCACTGAATCCTGAACTGCCTCTCATTTGACGAGTACAATCGTCTGGTGTTAGACTGCAGAGCAAAATCTATAATAAGTCTCATACCTATAATTAAGAAGGAGAATGGGTTAACCCATTCACCCCTAAACCGGCCATACTTAGTATTTTACTCTGTCTAACGCCAGAGTATTTTACTCGTCAATTTAATGGGGAACCCCCAGGAGTCAATGGGTTAATCACTCACTGAAAAAACTGTCCCATTAATGAGTGTGAAATTATCTTACAAGATCTTACAAGTGACTAATAAGATTTGGGTGATGAGGGAGCAGAAATTATTTTTAAGCAGTTATATTTGAAAACTAAAGATGCCCCAGAGTCTATTTTAAAATTAATGTGATATTATTTGTATTCTATCATCCACAGTGGCTGAAAAATATATGGTTCCCATCATTTCTGATGAGGTCTATGAACATGTTGTAAGTTGCAAGATTAAAACGAGACTGGCAAAGATGAGGGACAATTTTTTTATTTATTTATTTAATCAATTTGCCAACAAAGGCAGGTGACAACACAATAGAACATTCAAGTCCCCTACGTGTATCACCCAACCCAACTCAACCCACACAATGAACATAAAAACTACACAAATCCCTCCCCGCTGGTTTACAATTTCTAAATAAAATCAACAAGAGCATGGTCTAACTAAGTTATTAATCCTACGACATTTACAGCAGACAAGTTTGAAAGTATGAGCATCATCAGCATCGAATACAACACATAATCTACTGACAATGTTTTTAACTTATTCTTAAAAACATTAACATTAGATTCAGATTTTAGATCAGAAGGTAAAGCGCATTGCATAAATTGAACCCAGGAGTCCTATCATTAAGTAAAGTACGATCGTCCGGGTGAGTGTAGTGCTGAGATTAGGACTGTTTGAGATGCCATTGAGATATCCTCAGAGAAGGACTGTTTGTCCTGAGAAGGACTGTTTGAGATGACATTGATATGACACTTGACTCTGAAGATGACTTCCGCTCAGGTTGTCGAAACGTCAGTCAATGTCATCTCAAACAGTCCTTCTCAGGACTACACTCACCCGGACAATCGTTACTTAATAAAACTTGATATTCTTACAAAAAAGGAATCTCTAAAAAGCATAAACTTTATTAAGGAAAATCCAAGAGGCACCGTGGCGCAAGCTCCCTGTACAAAAGGAAACATAATTATCAATGCAAATATTTATATACCCTTAAGTTTGCATTGAAAAAAGAACAATATGTCTAGATATTCAAGCCAATAATTAATAGGTAATAAGTTAAGGCTAGTAAGTCTGTCTTTGTAAGATAATTCATGGTTCTTGCATATAAAGTGTGAAGCACATCTTTGGACTTTCTCAACCTCCATCATCGGCATTGATGTTTGAGGGGACAAAGTGAGAAGGTACCAAGGAAAAGTACAGAAAGCTTAAGTGCATCTTTATTGATTATTCCGGCAGTTCCTCTTAATAAAACCAAGCATACGGTTTGCTTAATAGCAGTCACATATCTAACATGGTTAGACCATCGATGTTAGGCCCTTACGTATGGTAACCATATGACACCCAGTTCTTTCACGGATGAGACTACTTTAGGTCTGGTACCGTCAAGGAGAATAAGAGTGCACTGGGCTGATACGCTTTCTTGAAACCCTAAGGTTCTCACATTTAGACGGCTGAAATTCATCTCATTAGCATAGGAGGTTATCTAAATCACCTTGAATAAGATCAAAGTCTCCGATTGATTCAATACATTTATAGCACTTTGAATCATCAGCAAACATTGCTAGGGCAGATCAGGTTGTAACATTTGGCATAATTATCATTGACATGTATGAAAAATAGGATCGGTCCAAGCAAGGACCCCTGAGGAACTCCGGATTTGACATCTTTCCAAGCTGAGCATAGTCCATTGATAACAACACGCCCAGAAGATGGCCATGTAGTTAACAATAGGATGAAGACAAGAATAGGATGTTCATTTTTCTCTGAATTAATTTATTCATGCCAAACAATTTTGGGCAACTTTCGTATTTTGTGATTTCTGAAGTTAAAATGTCACAAGGCATCACTACTGAGAAAATTTGGGAGAGGGTGGCCACCAAATGCTTGTATTTTGTATCCATTATTAATTATAATTATAATAATAATTATATTTTCTTAACACTGCTTCTAACTTGTGGAAGACCACAAAATGACTCTTGGAATTTGCTAACTATAATTGCATGTAATAAGAATAACCAAATAGTCATAATTTTGCAATAGTTTTTCATAATAGCCCTTTTAATAAATGGCTCCCAAAAAAACACTTTCAAATGAAACTCCACTCTTTCCAGTTCTTGATATTCTTATGAAGCTGGATGACTATATAAATTGATATTTCCCAAATTACCTCTGCTCTAAAAACATACAAATACAACTTGAGTTCTTCATTCAAACATACCTCGTAACGGTACTTTTTGTCATTGAACTTGTAATTATGCTAATGATTTAAGCTAACACAATCTGTGCAAGTAATTACGTAAGTCTCCTTTTGTAAATTACTAAATAATAATTTTTATAATTACTTTCATTGTAATCTTTTAGTGTGACTGTTCTGCCCAGATTAGCAAATGCTATTTGCAGACCAGTCCTTTTGTGTTATGTATTGTCAATCATTCTTTAAATAAAGTTAATTGAGTTAAATGTATATATTGCCCTCCTTTTAGATAATATTAGAATGTATTTTATATCCAAAACCAACCCATGTTTACTCTTCCCCTTGCTGAAAGCACTCAATACCCAGCAGTTACAAATCATACCAAGACTCCTCTTTTTGATTCAAAAGGTATTTCCAGGATACAAGTTTTATCCTCTTGCTCAGTTATCAGAAAATGTTCCCATCCTAACTTGTGGAGGAATCTCCAAAGGGTACGTCATAAGATTCTCTCTGGTGGAAAAAAAACATTAGTAGTAATATATTATAGGAGTGAGGAGTGGAGCATAATTCAGGGGGTTATCCTCAAGCAAAAGTACACTGCAGGATAGTCCTAATCATAACTGGGACAAAGTTGTAATCACAATACAATACACTAAATATGAATCACACATTTACAGGGTGCAACAAAAAGGCTGTCCGATAGCCAGGGGCTAGTGGAATGACATTTTGGGCTAGTCCTTTCTTATTGCAGGTTGCCTGATGGGCATTAACATCAAATTGATCAAGCTCAGTGTGGCGTTACTGGTTGCTTTTTTCTGATGCCAAATTTCTGAGCAGACAAACGAGTTTGGCAGACAGTGCGACAGAGAAAAAGAAAGAATTAATTAGCTGGTATCAAAATGATCATAATACTCTTTGTTTGTCCCTCCAACATTTTGCATAAGCATTGTTTCCAGTTTCTCTTGGGAGCATTGTAAGTCCCAAGAGAAAATAAAAACAATAATGCTTATGCAAACATTTTGGAGGCACAAACAAAGGGTATTGTCAGTGGTATTTTTGATGCTGGGTAATACAAATCTTTTTTGGGGGTACAGTGTCGCTCCTCATCAGATACTTGGGCTAGTAAGATGAAATTACACCTTGCCTGAAGGGCAACCTGATGCTTGGAATTTCATATCTCGGGCGCCTGCATTTAATTATTAAAAATTTATATAAATACGAAAATTTAAATATAATAGTATTGGTAGTAATTATTATAAGTTGGGTATGCCATTCATTTGAAACAGAAGAGCCTTTGCTACAAAAGTATTTATTGATTAATTAAATGAGAAATTCCTCTAAAGTATTTTATAATTTGCTTAATCATATGCACAGGTATCTTGTACCAGGTTGGAGGCTTGGATGGGTTCTTATCTATGATAAATATGATGCATTTCAGAGCGAGGTAAATAGTTATTTATAATGAGCCAATAAAATTGCCACTGTGACAGTAACTATATGTACCGCAGTACTTTTTCATAATTATACCCATTACCTTTTCAGTGCAAAAAAAAAACAACAACAACAACATGATATACCTCTTACTGAGTTTGAGGTCTGTACTGTAAGTTGCGGACCAAGTTGTTAACTGTTGATTTATGGCCCACGGGTGAAGCGTGAGGGCCATAAATCAACGGGGGGAAAAAACGAGGATTCGTAAGTTACAGTACGGCCAGAGAAAACAAGGTTTAGAGTAAGATATGTATTATATCTCTGAGGTTACTCCAGCGTGCGAGAAAGAAAACTAGTGGCCGACAGCGGGCCGTACTGTAGAATACAGCCCACAAAATTGACCAATCACAGTGTGCATACTAATTAGTGAGAGATACATGTATAATAAATGTCCTTATTTTTTTAAAAGAGAACATTATATTGTCAAATAAAACCATTGATCATTAATATTATTCATTTGGTAATTTTATTACTGATGCACAGCGGATAAGTTGCTTTTGTGAAAAAAGACAACCACTTCATGAAATTGTGAAAATGGTGGCAACGAGTTTGAATGAGTTAAAATTGAACTGAATCAGGAAAAACTGATGAAAGAAATAGAATGAGCACCTTTACTTTAGTAACCCTTCCAAAGTTTCAGCGCACTAGGTGTTATATCAGCTGAGAAAATGTAAGTTGAAATTTAACAAAGAGCTAGGGTATATGCCATACCCCCAATCATACAAAGTAATGTCTGTAAAGTTTTTCAACTTATATTTTCTAAGCTGATATTACACCTAATATGCCAAAACTTTGCAGGGTTACTAAAGTAAAGGTGCTCTGTCTATTTCTGGTATTAGTTTTTAATTTTAACATATTCAAATTTTCGGCTACCATTTTGGAAAAGGGTCTATTCCTTATATTTGAACAGGTGAGACAAGGACTTGTGGCCATGTCACAACAAATTTTGGGTCCCAACACTCTCATTCAAGGAGCGGTGCCAGATATTTTGGCCAATACACCACAAAGCTACTTTGAGAATACAGTAAAGGTCATTCAGGTTAGTATATACTTGATAGAGACATTACAGTTACAACTGATCATGAGGTCATTGTTCCGTTAAGGGAGCTGCCATCTTGCCTGTCTCTTCAAAGGTTCTAAACAGGGTTCGTACACTTTTTCAGACCAAAAATACAAGGACTTTTCAAGGACTTTCAAGGGCCAAATTTTGAAATTTCAAGGACCTCTTTTTATTTACATTGAAGAATTTACCCATGGAAATAGTCTGACAGTACAATTCTTGCTCATTTTCCGTAACGAAGATGCGTGAAAATAATGCAAAGGCACTGGTAACCATTCTCGTCCCCACAGCTCGTTGCGTTTGTATGACATGACTTGAGTGGCTGATTATTTTTACTAAAGTTATGCGGGTCAGAAAAAATTCAAGGACTTTCAAGGACCAGGAATGAAGAGCAGAGATTTTCAAGGACTTTCTGCGCAAGGCCATGAAAACGTACTCTCAAAATTCAAGGGTTTTCAAGACGCGTACGAACCCTGTCTAAAACAAAACCCCATTCACACCAGAGTTCAACAATTCTAACTTGTACCAAATCTGTCTCCAAAATAAGTAGAACTGAAACATCCATGTTAACCACACAGGGTTTAGTTTGCAAACAGCCTGACAGGATTTATTTGAAATATAACCATTTGTCTAATAACAAGATGTGTTGGAGTTCATTTTCTGGACCATCAAAGACAGACGTACAGCTCTGCCTGGCAAAAGGGTTGAAATTCAATAGACCCTTCTCCAAAATGTGACGGCCTATATGAACTGAGGGGCTCAAGTCAAAGAAATTGTTATGGCTGAGTTCAAAGGGTAAATTGATCAAAATAGATTGAATAACAGTTTTCATTGATTGTTACAAGTGAGAAAGATTTGACTTGTGATTATCTCCACCAGAAAAATGCTGAAATCTGTCATGAGGCACTTTCAAGAATTCCAGAGCTAAAGCCTGTGATGCCATGTGGGGCAATGTACATGATGGTGAGTCAAACATGTTGTTTTTAAAAAAGATCAATCCCTGTTCATTTCTCCTGATATGATGCAAAGCATCTGCTCTTTGGAATCTTGCCCATTTTCGAAAAAAAAATTGTGTTGTCTCAATGCAGCCTCCATACTTGTGCTAACAAACCTATGTTATTGATTTTGTTCTCTCAGGTTGGTGTTGACATTTCAAGGTTGGATGGCATCATAGATGATTTAGACTTCACAGAGAAGTTAATAGCAGAGCAGTCAGTATTTTGTCTTCCAGGAAAGGTAAACTTAGTCTAACGTGACGTAAACCATTTTTTTATTGTTGTTCACCATCCTATTGCATCAACCACTGGTTAGCTGCTTGGTTTTATTATTCCACCGATCACAGGTTGGAATTAATTAAGAAACCAGTTACACTGTACCTAATGCAATAATAATAATTATTATGAAAATAAAAGAAATATTTCATAATATCATAACATAAATTTTAGCAACTACAGTGTATTCACCGAAGTGGAGGTGGCTAGTGGTGGATATATTTTACCAAGCCACAAAGCAGCAAGGTAAATGTCCACCTGACCACAAGCCACAGAGAGGTGAATAGTTCTAACTTTTAGTACCCGGTATATAATTACTAAAACAGTGAGATATAATAGCAAAATTTTTTTGGGTGCAAATTGCTTTTCGGGAGGTGAAAAGCAAAGGATCCAAAGTTTGAGTAGCCAATTAGCACGTGCGTTCAACGCTATCCACTGTTTTAGCACAACTACCGTAAAAAGTTATTACAGTACAGGTAACTTTGCTAACACTTTTGGCTGAAATCTATAAAGTTCTAATTAAAACACAAACAGCTAGATTGCAATTTCAGGAGGAGTAAGGATAAAACATATTGCTAGGATTGGCTAGTTTCGATTTCTCGGCACACACAAATTATGAACAGAGTTAAGGTCCACGGGAAAAATTTACATTTTTCTTTGTTTTTGATAATTAAATTCTTTCACTGAACCTCAACACTGCCTTTTTTTGGTTTGTCCACAATGTAAACCTAGGGTTTCTCATTGACACAATTTTAAGTAACTCCATAAAATGTTGTTTAAATTGTATACTTAACTTAATACACATTTGTTATTTTTTCAGTGTTTTCAGTACCCCAACTATTTTCGAATAGTCCTCACTGTACCAGCAGAAATGACCCAGTTGGCATGTAAGAGAATAAATGAGTTTTGCAAAAGTCACCGCAAAAAAGACCCTCAAAATAATTCCAGTGCGTGAATGGCAATTATTATTAACATGATTAACAAGTCAGCGGCAAGGTCAAGAGCTTCATGGTTGTTATCAATATTACATGTTAGGTAAATTAATTAGTGAAAACAAAGGTACTATTGGAGCAATAATATTATGTTGGTGTTGGCTTGTGTCCTGGACATAATTATGGTCAGTGACACAAAGGTCATTAACAAGAACTTGATACTTTTATGTTGGTGTTTCTGTACCAGAAGTCACAAACAGCTGAAAGTTCATTGTAAAATGAAGATTAAGCAGTAAGAAATAAAGTTATGTTAGTTACTTATTTATCTGAAGGTTTGCTATCAATATTTAAAGTTTGAGAATATGTTTGAAATAAAATGCTGAGATGAAAAGAACATAGTCACAGTGATTCTATTCTTGTTTGATTATCAGGGGAAGCCAAATAATATCTGAAGTGAAGTGTACTACTGACTAGTCACCTTAAAAACTCTTCCTAGTTGAATCCCTGTAGTCTTTGGAGATACGTCAGTGTGAAATACATAAATTTAAAGTTCATCATTTACCCACAAACTTCTATGCTGCTGGGTGTTACTTGAGAATTACATGCTTTTATCAAATGTGTTGATAAAGGAAAGAAAGAAGGATTTGTGAGCAAAGAAGTGGCTCACAAAGTTGTCCTTTTGTTAAACACTTCATTGGGTTATCATTGCTATTAAACCAAACACAGTATGATGGTTACAACCCCATCCTGGTTGCCACTTTCCGTGTAAGTGTTCGGTCTTAAAGGAGCAGTGCCACAGCAAAAAAAAAAACATTCCGCCAATTTTAAAAATGGTAACTCAATGTAGATTGGTGATACAAGGCCAGGGTGACCTTAAGCAACTTGAGTGAATGCACATCTCGAATGAAGGAAATTAGGGGAAAATCAATTTGAAATGTTACATCCTCCATGGAGTGCCCTGTGCACCTGGACTACTAAGGCTGTACTTTCTGTGACAGGGAGAGGAACCTTAAACCTTTGCCAAATGGAGTGGCAGAAATGTAAGATTGGCCGCCAGAAATACATCTGTGTTCACAGGCTACTATGTCGCTGATCTATAGGCCATAAAAACTTGTAATATAATTATTGTCTTAGTTTCACTCACTGTAGGTTGCATTCTCATATTCTCACAATAAAAATATTAAAAGTTAAAAAAGTTTTACAAACTCGGAGCTAAAAGTTAAAACTTATGAAATATTTCGTCCGTTTTCAACCGGACTTCATCAGTCAATGATGTGAATGTTAAAAAGATGAATTTTAAAAAGGTTTTTAACGCCTCTTGGGGGTTAGAATTGTGTCATAGATGGCTGCTAATTCGTAACCATTGTGTCTGTTTAACGCCGGTTTCGTAAGTTTAATTTGAATAGCTTCTTTTATCCTGCGTTTGAAGGTGTTAACTTCGGTTGATAGTACTTTTGTCTTATTTGGGTTCACCGAGTGGCCCTCCAGGCGACAATGCTCGTGAATAGCTGATGAACTTCTTGATTGGTGTTCTTTTACCCTGATTTCCAGAGAGCGGGCCGTTTCGCCAACGTACTCCTTCTTACACTTCTCACAATGGATCTGGTACACAGTACCGCATTTCTTGAGATTGACAGTTGTGTCCTTGACATGTAGCAATTGTGATCTTAGAGAATTGACGGGTTTATGAATAAGTGTAACCTCATGTGACTTGAAAGCTCTTTGCAGGCGTTCCGAGATTCCTTTGATGTATGGCGTTGATGCATAGATTTTCTTCTCGTTTTGAGGCTCTTCGGTATCCTCTGTTGTAGATTTTGGATGTGGTATTGTTAGCATCCATTCTGGATAGTTATTCATTTTTAGAGCTTGCTTGACGTGCTGTGTTTCTCTAGTTCTGTCATCGTTTTCCGTAACCAAGGTCTGAGCTCTCAACATCAGGGTGTTAACCACAGCTCTTTTGTGTTGTAGATGATGGTTTGATTGGAAGTTTAGGTACTGGTCCGTGTGCGTAGGTTTGCGGTACACGGAGATCTTGGTAGAACCATCTTGGTTAATACTCACACAGGTATCAAGGAAAGGAATCCTGCCATCCTTTTCTTGTTCCGAAGTGAACTGGATATGTTGGTCAATGGAGTTTAGATGTTCTGAGAAGGAATCGACGGCGTTTTCGTGAATCTTGGCCATCGTGTCATCCACATATCGATACCACATAGTTGGAGGGGTGGGGGCGGTGTCCAGAGCTCTGCTCTCGAACTGTTCCATGTAGAGATTGGCCACTACAGGGGAAATTGGAGACCCCATGGCGGCTCCTTTCTTTTGTTTGTAGAATTCACCCTGGAATGTGAAGTATGTGCTCGAGAGGCAAATCTCTAGTAGAACAGATAATTGGGCGATGTCTAACGGGCATCTATCCGGTAAGCTCTGGTCACTTTCCAGTTTGGCTCTGACAACTGGAATGGCTTCATTGATCGGAATGCTGGTAAACAGTGAGGAAACATCGTATGAAACGAGTTTCTGTCCAGGGGTACTTCAAGTTCTGCAATCTTGTTGACAAAGTCTTCACTGTTGACGATGTGATGACTGTTGAGGCCAACAAGAGGTTTCATAATCTTAGCAAGGAACTTGTCAGTATCGTACATAACGCTACCAATGCTCAAAACTATTGGCCTGTAGCGGTACGTCTTTCTTGTGAATCTTGGGTAGCCCGTAGAACTTTGGGACATTCTCTGCTGTGGGGTACAGTTGATTGTAAAGATAATTAGGGATTCTCTTTTCTTTGCGCCACTCCTTCAAGGTTTGAATGAGTTTGTTTTTGATGGCTCTGGTTGGGTCAGATGTCAGTTTTTCATACGTATTGGTATCGTCTAGAAGAGCCTTCACCTTGTTGTGATAATCTTGTTTGTTTAGGATTACCGTAGTGCGCCCTTTGTCCGCTGGTAAGATTACAATTGAATCGTCTTTCGTCAGAGCCTTAATGGCTTCCCTTTCAGCTCTGCTGATGTTTGATCTTGGGGGTTTGCTCTTGCTTACTTGCTTGCTCTAAAAATGAATAACTATCCAGAATGGATGCTAACAATACCACATCCAAAATCTACAACAGAGGATACCGAAGAGCCTCAAAACGAGAAGAAAATCTATGCATCAACGCCATACATCAAAGGAATCTCGGAACGCCTGCAAAGAGCTTTCAAGTCACATGAGGTTACACTTATTCATAAACCCGTCAATTCTCTAAGATCACAATTGGTACGTGTCAAGGACACAACTGTCAATCTCAAGAAATGCGGTACTGTGTACCAGATCCATTGTGAGAAGTGTAAGAAGGAGTACGTTGGCGAAACGGCCCGCTCTCTGGAAATCAGGGTAAAAGAACACCAATCAAGAAGTTCATCAGCTATTCATGAGCATTGTCGCCTGGAGGGCCACTCGGTGGACCCAAATAAGACAAAAGTACTATCAACCGAAGTTAACACCTTCAAATGCAGGATAAAAGAAGCTATTCAAATTAAACTTACGAAACCGGCGTTAAACAGAGACAATGGTTACGAATTAGTAGCCATCTATGACACAATTCTAACCCCCAAGAGGCGTTAAAAACCTTTTTAAAATTCATCTTTTTAACATTCACATCATTGACTGATGAAGTCCGGTTGAAAACGGACGAAATATTTCATAAGTTTTAACTTTTAGCTCCGAGTTTGTAAAACTTTTTTAACTTTTATTATGCTTCCGGAGCAGGAAACAAATGTTTTTAATTGTAATAAGAATATTGTTTTCAAGTGGATGGTGAATGTAGACCCCTTCATCAATAAACACATACAAAAGTTTGATTGATCAAGGGATAAGTTCCACACAGGTCCAGATGCTCTACCACTGACAATAGGAGGTTCGTGGGAGGTAGGCAATTAAACTTTTTACCACAATTGCTCGTAATCTCACGATCTGATTGGTCAATTTGCCATTGTCGATGAGAGTGTAGCCAATGCTGTACGCGTCATGCTTGCGCCATTTGTCACGCAATGTAATAGCCAATCAGGAATACCCATTTTGGGAAATACACCAATCAAATTGCGAAAAAGTTATAGACAACGCTTGCTCTTTCTTTGAGTCATGATTTTGGTCACGCTCTGAAATAGAAACTTTCTTTGGCGTTGAATATTGTGGTAAAAAACAAATCAAAAGTGGTTCAGCGTTGTCTGTACTCTTAGCGACGACGATATTCGTCATCACAGTGGTCAAAATTTGTTGTGGACTCACTCGGCTGCACCTCTTGAGTCCACAACAAATTTTGACCACTGTGATGACCAATATAGTTGTCGTTAAGAGTACAGACAACGCTGCACCACTTGTTAACTTCACAAGACAGTGGTATCTCAGGGCAAACTAATAAAAAAAAATGGAAATTTGGCTTTATCAAACGAGCTGATAAAGGTCGAATTACCACCGTGAAAGATTTCAAGGAAAGCTGATGTTTCGAGCATTAGCCCTTCGTCAGAGCGATTAGAGGAATTGTGGACATAACAAAAAAATTGTATTGCTTTTTCATTCAAATGACTGGAGCCAAGGGTCTGCAAATTAAAGCTTTCAGTCTTTAATTATAAGCACCACTGAGGAATAGACAGTGCAGGATTGTGTACATTTTTACAATACATCAACCTGCCTTAATTTGCAATGTGTTGATGTAACACAGGGAGGACTTCTCTACAAGATTATTTCCTTAACTTTGGCCTGTATGAAAAAAAGAGCTCAATCTCTTATTGTTCAAATGCCAAGAAGATTGCTGAGGAAAACTCCCCCAATGAATTAACTAGTCAATTCTGATGTTATAATGTAGCACACTCTCACTTTATTCTGATTCAACCAAATCTAATATACACTATGCGTTAACATGTACTAATGAGATCGCACTCTATTTATTATAGTCAATCAGTCAATCAATGACCTACATGTAAATCGTAACATTGGACATGTAGAATTTTTTGATCAGTGGGCAATATCCCATCAATTTCGAGATTTTAGAGGATTTCTAAGTGTTTTCTTGGATGGTCCCACATTCCTACTGATAAAATAAACCAGTCAGTAAGAAATTTTATCCATCACTGGTTCTGCTGGTTCCTACTGGTAGTCTTGCCAACAAAATCTACATTCACACAAATATTTGTTTGGAAAGGTCGAAGATTATTTCAATTACACAAAAACATAATATCAAGAATGTAAAGATATTGAAAGAGTGACTTATACACTGTATACACTAAAATGTATTACAAATATTATGCCTAATTCTAAGTTATAATAATTTTATAACTTATATTTAAACAAAAACACTGCATGATTAAAAAATTCACAAAATCATGAACATTTTTATTTGAGTTGACAGAGAAGTTTCTTTAGTAATTTCTCTGCATTTCTTGAAAACGTTTTAAAGTGATCCCTATTTCCTAGTTTCCGCCTGATGGCGCTGTTTAACCCTTTCACCCCCGTGGGGTTCCCCATTGACGAGTAAAATCGTCTGGCGTTAGACAGAGTAAAATCTATAAGTGGCACTCTTGGGAGTGAAAGGGTTAACCCTGTCCAGACAACAGGACCACTAATATAAGCTTAATTAACTTAAAGAAAAAAAGAGGGAGGGTTGAACATAATGCCAAAATAATTGTTATCGAAGCACTGAAAAAATATCTATTTCTCCTGAAATGACATTGGTGAAAGCCAAGTTCGTATTTGAAATTGCTAAACCACGTTCGACTGTTAAAGAAATGGAACAAATCCGCGCAGCATGAACAGCTTGCGTAAAAACTTCGCAAAGAGAAAATGTACGAAAAGCCATGTTCTCAGCTCTCACAAATACAACCGCAAAAAGCGATTCGAAAGCAAGAATGCAAGACCATTCGTTGTTGCTCTACACCATATCGCAAAGTCGACAGGACCGCCTTCGATATCAACGCAAGAAAGAGCAAAAGCAGGGAGACAGGGCAAACCCTTGAACACAGAAAGTGAAAATACTCACGGCTGTGTTCCCCAGAAGCCTTGCATCATTTCAGCATCAAAAGCAGTTGTATTTGACGGTGAAAGACTTTTCTCGTTCACCGTCCCTTCAAAGGTTTCTTGTGATGTTAGCTCCAATCCTCGCGTCGGCGATCGCGAAAGAAAACCCCAAAGAACACGACCAACAAAAAGGGATGGACCTATACTACCTGCCCAGTCCAGAGACTGAGCAAAACCTTAAGAAAGGCTAAGTTAGGGTTAGAAAGCTAGATCCGTAACCCAGCGCAAAGAAGATGACGGTGGAACAAGAAAGAACGTTGGAGAGGCCGCCATTTTTATTTTGTGCATTAACCAATCAGAATACTAGTTCCAGGAAGAGAGTTGTAACTCTCAGCTGTGTCACTGCCACGCTGGAAAAATCCCTCGGGAGTTAACGAACATTGTTTGTGTGATTGTTGACTTGTGTTTGTAATGTTCGTTGACAATGAATGCATGGAATGCACGAAGAGCATTCAGATAAACACTGCGTGTGGCTACTGTATAAACAGTTACAAAAACTGAGTGAATTTCGAAGGAAGAATGGATGCATTTACTGAGCGAAAATAAAGAAAAAACAAAATAATGAGCGAGAGGTAGTAAGGTGTGAAAAGAGTCATGATGGATTCCGGCAAAAGGTGATCTGTTTGAAAATCAAGGTCAATGCAGAGTTCCTTTCTTGGATTAGTTGTTTTATTTTTTCGCTCAAGAAGAGCTCTGGTAATTCTCAAGGTTTAATACGTTTGTCAAATAATTCTGTATCGCGGGCGAAGTACAAAGTTATGAGCACGTCGCTTGATAGCATCGGGTAGCTTCATCACAGGCAGCCGAAGCTCTCTTTATGAACCACACAAGGAACACAATATGGCGTCGAATTATAAGGGTTTGTATGGGATTTTCTACAAGATATCCATGGAGGTAGTTAAAAGTGGAAATATTCAATAAAAATGGCTTACCTTATTCCATACGTGTGTTGTTTGCTCCTGGTGTCGTTATTTTACCGATTAAACTTGATTTAAGCGATTTTTTGAAACCTGGTTTCTCTGAAAAACCCCATACAAACCCTTATAATTCGACGCCATATTGTGTTCCTTGTGTGGTTCATAAAGAGAGCTTGGGCTGCCTGTGGTTGCCTTTGATGACAACTGATGCGATTTTACAAACTGTTTCGAAATTCGAAAATATCAGACATCTTACGGGAATATCAACATGAAAGCTCATTGGAGAGGTTTTATGGGCATTTTGACTCCAAAAGCTGTTTTTCTGCTCAAATCCTACCGTCTTCACCGAGAGGTTTGCCAATCAAATTATCATGCGATTGTTGAAATCTTGACGTAAATTCTCTAAAATTTCTCTTTTCATAAGGAAAATTAAGAAAGGATAAGGCAACAAGTAGGCCGGAAACAGAAAATACGCGAATAACTGTAAAATGGACATCAACTGTTATTTTAGTGATTCATGCGCGCGATCTTACACTCACTCATTCACTCAGACAGACAACTCCGATGACATTGTGCATTACGGGCTAGCCTGTAAGCACAAAAATAACTTCGAAACCGTTCAGTAAAAAAAGCCAAGAACTTGGAATGTTACAGGAAACAAATTCATAAACCACCTCTCCTGGTCCGAGTTATCTCTCGGAGCGTTTCACGCAACCTTATAGAGTTTTGTAAGGACCTTGGTTCAGAAATCAACAAAAACATCTGGAGTTCACGTTGCCACGAAACTCACTCGTAAGACAGTACAAATGAGTATAAATACATTTCCAAATATAATTGAAACATTTAAACTGCGGAGAGACATTTTTTCCAATCAAAATTACCTAAATACTTATATAGTGGGGGAGAGGGGGGGGGGTGGTGGTATGGGTGAATAGGGTGGCTAGCCACCCCGCATTTTGGCTCCTTTTTTTTGTTTAAGTCAATTTCATTTTTGGAGGTGATAAATTAAATTTTACAAATTATTAATAATCTTACAACATGTAAGTTTCATTACTTCAAATCTGGTACTAAATCGCGCAGAATGCCTATTGTTCTCGGGACATTTACTTCCAGTTAAAAAAATGTTGTAGATCTGTCATATCGCGCGTCATTATGCATAAACGCTTAGAAAGAGCTTCGATCATTGGTTGCCATGAACGCACAACGACGCTCATTAACTCGATGAAGGCGGCAAACTTAACAATGAACGCAGAGCGCGATTGTCTTTTCTTTTGTTTCGCAAAACTGCACATAATAATTATGCGCATACTTCGTACGGAACATTTCATGACACGGTTTTCCATTTTGCTTTATAGCATCGGCAATTTTTTAGATTCGTTTTGTTTGGACAAAAGTTATAACTCACAAAGAATGATGAACTGTCAAATTATCTTTGCGCAAGCGAAATAACTGTGTTCAGTGAAAATAAACACAACGTTCTATTTGTGAGTGTTTTGCGTTCGGAAGCTGCAGAGGTTGCATAACGAGCTTAATAGAAGAAAAAGATGCACCATTTGGAAAGATTGCGCTTAAAACTACCGTCACTATTCTCCCTTTTCCCGCCATTTTGTCCGTTTCACATTGGACCAGCGTTCTTTCACGACTGTCATGCGTAAATGATGTTAAGCAAGATAGCGCCCATCGTTTCGTTCTAGTTGTTTTGTTTGGTAAGCACTTGTTTCCATATCTCAAACCGCTCTCTCCCTGAAGACGAATTACCCTCCTAGAAAAGGCTTTTCTTTATATTTTTCATTTATTTTGTGCGAACGACTTCACTTCATGTTGAAAGACTGATGCAAAGAAGGCTCTGCTCGCAGGCTACCATCACAAATGCACACGAGGAAATGAGTGGAGCTGAGTACCTATTTCTTGTTTCTAAACAGATTTGCTATCTTTTGAAGACAAACATTTAATAATATCTTGTTTCAAAACAGAGTTGTTGTTTCCTCCTTGTTTGAATAAATCATCAGAGCTGATGCTCCCGGATTTTAAATTTCGCGGCACACGACTGTTTCACGACTGAGTGGTTTTGTGAATACGTTAATTGTAAACCTTGACAACAATTGCTATGCATACGAGTGATAAAGACAAAGGCTGGCTGGAACAAGAAGCGCCATTTTCGAACGAAATTGAAATGGTTGTTTTGAAACTTAAATGGATAGTGGTTTTTGTCCACCAATTTTCGAAGTTAAAGCGGGTTTTAAGAGACAAAAATGCGATCTTTTATTAGCCGTTGGCCACTTTTTGGAAGCGTATTCTAGGTTCAAGAACATTTCTTTCGAAATCGGTTTCCATACAAAAATTGGCTCATTTCTGTTGATTTTCATACGCAAATGGATAGACCTTACACTTGATGAAACTTCTTCGTTTTTGTCTATTATTGTAGATACATCCTTCCTCTTCAAAAAGCCGTCGGCCGAAGTGGTTGTTAGCAGTTTTGTGATGTCATACGAGCACTTTTTCTCTGCCCACTCGGCCGATTTGAGCCCTTTCTTCTCTTATTCTGGGGTTTTCAAAGCGCGCTCGCTTTCAAATTTGCCGCTTCAGTGATTATGAATAATTAATGATGTCCACCCGATGACCCAAGTATCTGATTTCCTTGACTCATGAAGGTAACGAAGAAACTATTCGGCTTACTTTTTTGCGCATGTTTCGTGTATAAATGCTCGCATTAGCATTACAATAACTAGAATAAGATTGAATATACAAATAAAATGCATTAAACTGTTTACATTAGGAAAAGTAATATGATAACGAAAAATGGATCCATAAAACTATTGACCGAGTATTTAAATAAATGGCACTTACGTAATCTCTGAATTGTTCTACTGTCTTAGCATTGCGTATTTCATTCGGAAGTGATCTCCATAGTTTACGGCATACAGCTCTTGCAAATGCACGGTCACCCAATGTTTTGAGTGTTTTTACCTTTGGTGGTACAAGTAATATCTCATCGTTTGATCTTAAATTATATCTTGATGGCGTTCCAATGGTGATCAGTTCTGATAGATAGTCAGGAGTTAGATCATGAACAACTTTAAATGTAATTAATAAGATCTTAAATTCAATTCTAGATTTTACAGGAAGCCATGTAGTCGCATTAATGTTGGTGTGATTTGTTCAAATCTTCGATTATTACACTGAAATAAATCTTACTGCAGTGTTTTGCACCCTTTGTAGCTTCTGAAGATGGATTAAAGGAACACCATAGCGCGGGCTATTACAGTGGTCTAAACGACTTGTAATCATTGCGTTAATTAATTAGAGTCTGTGCTTTCTTCATCCAAAAAATGTCTGGTTGTCCTTATGTTGTGTAGATAGCAGAAGGCAGTTTGACAGACTTTGTTGATATGTGTAACCATAGTTGCAGATCTGGTCAACGCCCGAAGTTACGAACTTCGTTACTTAAGTATTTTGAGTAGGGCATCACCTACTCGAATATTATCAACGTTGATTTATTCTGGGTGTTGTCTTGTTCCGATAATGATGAACTCTGATTTTGCATCGTTAAGCTTAAGCTTATGGGCAACCATCCATTTCTTGATATATCAATGGCATCCTGCATGTTTGCAATGGAAATGTTCTGATTCACGTTGTCGTCTGGCTTGAATGCAAGGTAATAAGTGTCGTTGGCATGCGTATGAACTTTTGGAATGTGGTCTTTAAGAATGTCAAATAATTTGCTGGCATAGAGAATAAACAACAAAGGGCCAAGGAAAGACCTTTGTGGAACCTCATGTTTGAGATTAAAATTCTTTGATGTTGATCCATTCACTCAGATGAATTGACAGCGATTGGTGAGATACGACTGGTACCATTTTTGAGCTAAGCCAATGATACTAAAAATATAATGTTGTCGTTCATATCAAGAAGAATGTTGTGATCGACTGTATCAAATGCCGAACTGAGATCGAGAAGGACAAGTAGTATAGCGTGTTGATTTTTCATGCTCATAAGCAGATCGTTTTTGACTTGAAGTAACGCAGTCTCAGTGCTGCTTACGATAAGCTGACTGATTCTTAGGATAGAGATTATTTACTGTACAGTGTTTATGGGTTTGGTTGAACCTTTCTGTCAATTTTGAGGTGAACGCCAGGTTACTAATGGGGCGTACAATAAGCGCCAAAAGTGTTGAGACACTTTCCCTTTCAAGGAATCTCGGACAAATCCCTCCCCCAAAGTCTTTCCATCTAACCCACTCCCCCCCAACAATGTTGTTTTCTTATCGCCAACTCTTCCTTTTTCCGTTACCAACATTGAATGGGGCAGGCGGGGGAAGAGGGGAGAGTGCAATTGGAAAATGTAACGTTAACTTAAAAGTGATTTTTCCCTATTTGTTGTCTTCCCAGGTCAGTGTCTCAACTATTTTTGTCGCTTATTGGTAGGTTCTTAAAGTGCCCCTGTGATCAAAAAAAAAATTCCTTTTTTCCTTCAGATTTTGAAAGTGTGTTTGCTTAACACCTGACTGGCAAAATGTTGGGCTTTGATTTTTATCCAAAGGCTGTTTACTTTGAGTGTAAGTTTTGGATTTCACGGTCCGCCATTACTCACGTTCAAAACTGACCGATTGGACTTAGTGTTTTGTTAACATAGTTTTGAAATCCAAAGAAAAATATGAATTGATTTTTTGGTCACAGGGGAACTTTAAAGATAGGATCAGCACCGGCTTTCTCGCTTTAGACGTGGATTAACAATATCAGCTCTCTTCCAGCGATCAGCGATCAGGAAATGACCTAAACTCAATTGAAGAGTTGATCATTCTGGTTGTGACGGGTAGAAGCACATCCAGGCAATACTCACGTCTTTTAGGAAGAGCATTGTTATGATAAAATTTCGTGAATAACTTGATAAAGATGATGATGATGACTAGTAGCGAAGTAGGCATTGGATCGAGAGATGGACAGGACTTTTTATTTGACATGGTAAAAAGATCTTGGATTTCTTGTTCAGTAAGACGTACTAAACTCGTCACGTGTATTATTGGGTAAGACAGAAGCATCACATGACACAATTCAATCTTACCTATAAAGTATTCTCCAATGTCATTGGCCAGTGTTGACTCATTACATCAATCAGGAATTCTAATTGTGGT
>NC_090892.1:69609154-69641654 GCF_036669925.1 Montipora capricornis | reverse complement strand
GCCTGATGTCACGCTATTTTTGATAGTAATTTTTCTTGCTTGGTCAACGCAAAAATGAGTTGGCAAATGAGAACCTGAGTTTTCTCTACGTTTTAAAAACAGATCTCTGTATCAAACGAAAAACATTTACTTTGTCTTGCTTGCAATCTGTGTTAATTGCGGCAGTCTAATGGATCATTTATTAAGCCAGTCGACCATTGTGTTAACTGTCAAGTAACAATAATTTGTTTTCTCGTGATAAACTTGGAATCGCAGCTATTCCAACCCCAGGGCTGAGTGCAGCTTTCTCCCACTCAAAATACATCCGTTAGAGGAAATGCTTTGCTGGGATCGATGACTGAGGAGATGCAAAGCACAGTAACAAACACAATAACGAACTAAACCTAAAACTAGTCTGTCGATGTTAATGAAGAACTGAAATATTGTTGATCATCAGTGAACCCAATTAACTAAAATGTTGCATGCTTAAAGCTTTTATGCCCTAGGCTGTGAAAAGCAACTGTTACGGGTAAATTGAATGAGTTTGTTAGTACTTTTCTGATTAGCATGAAATTCGAATAAAAGTTTATGCTCAATTTCAAATCATTTTGCACAAAAATTACCGCATGAATAAGCTTATTCACTGGGATCATATAATACTTAGGCTATTTTTGGAGGGTTACTGTTTTTCCATAGTTAGTACTATGGTTTTTCTAAATAAAAACTCAATGCCAGTGGCATATGTAATTGATTTCAAGATCGGGGAACTAAAAGAAGAGAGGGAGATTTGATCACGCAAATTCAGAAATGCCGGCCTCGTTAACAAGATATTATCATTTCAACGCAGAGCCCTGGCTTTCACTAACTGGTAAGATGGAAAATAAAATCGCTTCTGAGTACATATTTGGAGAACGTTAATACGAATATTCACAATCTCTTTAGCATCGTGTCTGGCGAAGTAGCTGAATATAGCTGAATCTTTATTCCTGATGTACACCCTTGTTTTCCTAATACAATGTATCTAGTTTATTTTGCGAGTTAGTGCATTTTTATAACTCAGCGGAAAGGTAATCTCTTTAGTACTCGATCAAAGTTCAGGTCATTAAGTTCTTTAAGCTCAGGGGATAAATGGAAACACGTACTTGACGCCTCCTCCATCGAAGCACAATTTTAGAAATTAACTCTTCAGACTAATCAAATATTTGTGTCTTCCGTTCTTCTCCTGAGAACGTTTATTCCATACCTTCGGTTTTTGAATGATAATTGTGAATGACCATCTCAGCTTGAAGCACTGCCAAGTTGTTAACTATAGGTTTTGACGAGTGAAAAAAAGACTAAACGGATTGAGATTCACCAATGCATTCAATCAGATTTTCAAATTCTTAGAAATACGAACCACCGTTTCAGTTTACCCACGTGGCTTTCAGAAGCCGAAGAAATTGAATTGTACTTTGACATTTGAACCCATGATACAATTTTTAACAAAAAAAAGTGCCTCAGACATGCTTTTCGAATGTAGGATTTATACATGTATCATTAAAGCAAGTTTGAGTAAATTTGTAGTGGTTTTCTTAGACAAAGTGAATCACATTACAGACTCGAAAACTCAATGTTAGGAGAACGTTTATCGATCAGTTTGTTGAACTATGAAATGCATAATTGCAATCAAACAAATGAGGTAAAAAAACAAGTATTCTAACGGTAATAACGTACCCTGATTTTCATGACCCCCTTTGCGTTGTCTGCTCATGAACATCACTGGCAAATTTGTATGACCAGTACTCATGGCCTCAAATAGTGTTGGCAAAGAATGGCTGGGCATGTCACCGAACTTGCTTGGTATTCCAACGCTATTTTCCGTGTCGTTAAGAGAAACTCGATTACAAAGGCCTACACAATCGCAGCATTTTCTCCAAAGACGCGCTCCAAGGCATCTGTAACAGTCTTCGCAGCAGCTGCATACTTCTCCTTCTTGAATGCTCGCTCCGCAACCACAATCTTTCATGATAATACAGAACGACACTCGTGCCGCACAAACTCTGCCTCTACAGTTCCTAAATGCTTTGTATCTGTGATTGCGGCGACCTGGTTCTCCGTCAGAGACGTTTGATAAGATTATCGCTACGAAAAGAACTTCTTTCACAGATAGGGTCATCGTGCTCTGGAAGAAATTACATGGTATCTGTTAGTTCTACTATTAGTTTCGACAGCAGCTCAGCCACCACCGAGAAAACGTAAAGAGCTCCAAGTGATGGTTTTGAGGAAACTTTGACACCGGCTGAGTTGATCAGAGTAATTTAAATAGAATATGTTAGTTTGTCAGCTTTTCAGTTATTTAGAGACGGCTTCGATACGGTAGCGTACTTACGAAATTTCCTCGACTCCTCGTGTGGAGTCTCTCTGGTTCAGTGTCGTTTTGAAGGAGTAAAAGCCGATAAACTGATTAACAATGCACCAATTGCTGTTACTAAAGAATAACTATGCTTTGATTACCTCTCCCTGATCCAACCCCTACTAATCGGTTAGGGTATGTTTGCAATAGGTGTGTTCCGTGTTGGACCGCCCCATTTGTGTAAGCCAATATTCCCGGACTGTGAAGTGTGAGTGCAGATTAACCCGCAAACTTTGTTTTGCGCCCCCCCCTCAGAGTACTGTCGGTATTGAGGTTAGTTGTCTTTAAAGTTGATCGCAAGAAAAGACTGCTAATGAGCTTGAAAATTCTCTGCAGTCAACAGTGAGACATCTAACTTAAAGTATAATTTTGCCAGTATGCCAATGAAGTGATGCGATGGTGATTATCAGGACGATGATAAAAAATAACGAAACCAACTGGAAGCTATATGATGTTTTTTTATTCGCGGTCAAGAGGAGTTCAACCGTAGAAAGCAGTTGATACCGGCAAACTTTTAACTCTGTAATAGTGTGCACAAGGAGAAGATCAATTTTGAAAGTTTCTTTCTACATGAGAAAGATGCTTCGAATGAAAGGATTCGTTTAGATAAGCAACAGCTATAACGACCGAGGACGTTTACTATTATCATCTTAAAATTCAAGAGATAGCACTTCATTACTTTTTTTTATATTTTTTTAACGATATCTAATCAACAATTCCTGTTGATTTTGAAGTTCTATAGCTTTATCTGTGAATAATGTTACGCGGGCAGTTTAGGTTAAAGTTCTCGGCGGTCAAATTGTTGCTTTTTCAAGCTGTGGCGGATCCAGTTTAAAGACTGAGCACACTTGTGGTTTGCTTCTCTGAGTGTGTCATATATTCCGCAAACGTCTATTATATTTGCATATTAAGTTCTTTTAACCCGGTTCACAGTTACATTTTCAAAATAGCTACAGTTATATTGTATTGACACGAATCGCATTTTTTTAAATTTCAATTTGAGCGTTTTCGTGGAAGTACTTCCAATTCACGCTGATTATCGGACGCGTTCTTGTAAATAATCCACTTATCTCTGAGAACGTCAAGAACATAAAAGTGAAATGGTTATCATGAACAACACTAACAGATGATGATTTTCTTATTGCCAAATACCAAATGTGTTGTTACCCAATCCTCTTCAGAATGGTCACTCATCATTTCGGAATTCGTTGTCAGACGTGCAGTCTACAAGTGACTCTCAGTATGCGAATATAATGTCTAGCTACAAGTATTTCTACGCTAAACCCTAGACAATCGCATATCAGTAGCCGGGTCAATTTTTCTTACGGCCAATACTTTCCGTGAAACAATTGTTTAACTATTAAACTCTTTCCAAAAACAAATAACAGTTACATAGAAAAACGTCCGGACGTAATTACACAGCAAGTGATTGCGCCGTTTGCAAGGACAGTTTGTTTAAGGTCCGTCATTTTAGTTACGAGACGGTAAAAGTTCGATGTACGTGAACTTCGCAGCACGTGAAGAACGCGTGGCTGGAAAAACCGATTACTCGTTACTTGAAAAGCGTGTGAACAGAACGTGACGTGTTCAAATAGTCAGCGAATGGCAATCACGAAAAAAAGAAAAATAGGGGGTGCTTAATTATACACGGTGATTTCTTAAGGCTTAATAAAGTGTGGGGACATTTATCAAACGTAAAAGTGCGAATAAACACAACGGACTTAAGACACCCAGCTGCAAAGAGGGAAACACTTGGCGATCTACATTGCACAAATTATGATCATAGCAGAAAATTAAACCCTGGACATCCGCACGCAAATTGCTTTATCCAATGGGCAACGCTGAGTCCTCCTCGTAGGTGAAAACACGATTAAATCTTTTTGATGAAATTGCTTCTTGAGAGCTTAGGGTAACTATTCGGCCCAAACTGAGAGCGAATCACAATGAATGCTGATGTATTCGGGAGGTCTCGCAATTTTGCTAATTCTTAATACTCACCTGTACGTTGCCACCTGTTATGGGAAAAAATAAGACTAATTTTGATTCTTTATGTCTGAGACTTAAAACTTCACACAGTTCGTGCCACATTTTGTTTCCCGATGGTAGCAGGGACCACTGGGCTTTGCTCTCTTTCTCTGCTTGCTAATCATGAAATTCTGGCCATTTTGCCAAATGAAGCAAAAAAAAAAAACTGGACTCTCCCACCGTGTCGTAGGGGACACCTATGAAACCCACGAAATTCTCCCGTGTCGGCTCAAATCCATGACGCTTTATTGTGAATATATTTATGGAGAACTCATCATTCGCGGGGCCGAAAAGGAGAACCTATGTGTACGACAGACAAAGGCCAATTTATTCTCAAATGCCGGCTGAAAGTTGGCCGAAGGAAGAAATACGAAAAGTGGAGAGCCGGATTGGAAGAATAGGACTGTGAAAGATAAGTGAACAATGCTCCTCAATAATTAGAAAAAGAAAACGCCGAAAAAAAGGCGTATAAAAGTTCTGCCGTGTCAGGTGGAGAGGCGTAGTAGAGTGATTAGAGCTTTGAATTTGCATGCGGTTACACTGGATTTAAATCCTGCGCTCCATCGGAGTCACAGTCTGAAATTGTTCACTTTCCGCTGAGGTCGTGAATTCAACTCTGCATCGTTTTGTAAATAACCATATTTTGGTTGCCTCGTGGTCTGTTTCGTTTGAATGATGTCTTTTGCGCTGGAGTGCCAGTGAAGTAGCTTGATAGTTATTAAAGTACACTTTCACAAAATAAACGAAAAGTATATTTACATTTTGGCGTTTATGTTGCCATGATATTTTCTGTCGAGCGTGAGAGCAGACTTTCAGTTGGTTTTATGTCTTTTATTGATGTGTCACATTTAGTCTTATTGCTGAATCCCGTTCGTGTCCAGTACCCGTTTCCTAGGTGTTATGGTCCCGTTGCACTCCAGGACAAGCTGACTGAGTTCTACACGGAACCTTATTAGACTTCCGTTCCATTAGATGATCTAATGAAAGAAGTGCAATAGGACTCATTGCTTCAGAAAACATGTGTAGAGCCTGCAATACCATTTCTTAAAGGGTGTTTCGGTTAAAGCTTTGGAGGGCTATTCACAGTGACGAATAATTGTAACACATATTGGTTTCTTTTTGGAAAATCGGTTTGCCCGAGGTATTTAAGAAAAACATAAAGAGGGTATCATTTTGTCTCTTTCGTGAAGGCTTCACTGAATAATTTTTAGAGATGTTTTTATTTGTTTGGGTCATTTTACCCGACTGGAACGATTCGTGATTTCATCAATCTTGAATCCCGGGCTTGAATACGTCTGGAATCAATTAAGTGGGGCCAACATTAACAAAAACTATAGCATAAAAAACGAAAAGATCTGAGAAGTAATTGTATCAGTGTCTTCCGCTTAAAACCTGTTGAAAAGCGATATTGCAGGTACACTCCTGGACAAAACTGCTGCTACACTTTCCTGAGCTATTTTCTCTCGCAAAACACTCATGGAATTTGCCCTGTCACCAATCATTCATTGACAACGGTCCCCCATAATCTAGGGCGTGGCAGAGAGTCGCTTCTCGGAAAACCGATTAGGCTTCCTAAATTACTTTAATTTTCTCAAAAATGAATGTCAATAGCTGTTTCTACTCTTAAAAAAAGCTTGTAAAAGTAATATTGAACTTTTTCTTTAAAATGAAGAAAGACAAATTGAGAGAAAAACAAGTTTAAACTAAGAAAATAAGCATTATTGAGCAAATCGCCTTTGTTTCAAAGTTGCAATGGTAAAGAACGATAGTTTCAATAACTTTACTTGTAATCATTTTCCCCCTTCTTTAATTTAGTTAAATTACATTTATTTCTTTTTGAGGGAAAAAAATTCAAAAAATATACGTGCTTCTGATTCCAAAAATGTTATGCTTTTTTAAGAGTACGAAAGTCCTCTCAATCCGGTTATCTCTCCTTGGGAAAAACACTTGTCAATTAACAGCTCCTGCTCGTGAGATTGTACTTTTTTAGCTCCAATAACATACAAGTTTAAAAAGAATGATGTTTAGATGATTATCTTAAGATTGTGTCCTATCACCATATGACTTTCGCATATCTTGAGAAAGCGGGAACACTTTGAGGCTTGAATAGAGGTAACTATGAACCTCGAGCATTTGAAAAGAACTAGATTGTGGATGAAAGTCAAAAATATTTTTGAGTGAATTTTCTAAAAGATCCAAGAGTAAAGTTTCAATGTCAAGTTCACAACGATCGCATATTTTAATCTCTTTAGAGTATTAGATAATTTTGGTGAAGGCAAATCTGATGGTGACAGACGCGTGAATACGATTCTACTAGTCTTACAAATATCGTTGACTGGAGGGAATATTTTTCGTGTGAAAAATACACGTTTTCTTCAACTATGTCATAAAATTTTGTTTCGATTCATTCCATTACCGAGAACAAATCTGATATTATGCGCCGGACTTACACCGAGGGCGATGCTGAGAAGTAACGAGTAAGAGATTGCTTTGCTTTGTCCCTTAGCTCTTTCAGACGACGAGTCGACGAAGGGTTAAAAAAACAAATTGTGGCGTGTCAACACTGTTACCCCCTCAAAGGCGGGTCGTGTGAGGTATTGTCGGCAGAATAATCTGATTTGATTGTTCTCACGGAGAGGCATTTGTAAAGAACCTCCTTGATAAGTACTTGTTTGTCACTATTAAGAGAAGTTTTCAAATGAATGAAAATATTCCAATTTTGACCTGACGAAATATTGGTAAACTAAGTATGGCGGGAAAATAAGCAATAGAGCAAATCGGCTAACTCAATGTTATACCCAATTCAAATCTTTCGGGCTTAAGATTATTTGTGTATTGTATTTGCATTATTGTAGCATTCACTGATATGGAAATACCTGGAACAAAACGTTTTATTCCCAAAGGGTTTCTATGGGGAACAACATTGGGGTAGACTTTCACATACCGGACTAAAATGGCGGATGACAAAAGAATCATTGTTATTTCGATTAGGCCTTGCTAATTAGGTATTGTTATCTTCGCTTTGTTCTTTTGTTTTATGGACATTAATTATTTCGGAGAGCAGCCCAACACTGAGTTAGCCGGGGAATAGCTTTCTTAGAGTTATTTTCATAAGTTATGTCGTAGAGTTAGGGATTAAGTTTCCAAAATTTTGGAAGTCAACATTCATAAAACCTGACCTTAGGCCTAAAAGCTTTTTTTTAGGCCTAATTAAGCCTATGGTTAGCTTTTATGCATGTTTAGGATACTTTTTGTATTTCTGTATTTCTGAATTAAGGATTCCAAAATCTTGAATTCAGGATTTTGGAAACTTAACCCTAGCTCTGATGTCACAACTCTGTGAAAATAACTATATTGCTAATCAACCTCAGTTAGCTGATTTGATCTATTGGTTATTTTCCTGCAAAACTTGGTTTAAAAATAGACTTTTTTCTAACGCTGATGGGGACTGGGCCAATTTGAGTGAAGGTCACTCTTGGATGATGGCCTATTGTCCTTACACCGTGTCCCTAATTAAGTGGTTCGTAACAGCTTTTTCCTTTTCCTGTTCAGTACATTCAGAACAAATCAATTGAAGCTGGACTTAGCAGATGATTATCATACTTGACCTCGAGATTAAAGGTGAAAATAATTTTTCACGCAGTTATTTTTATTGTGTTGTTATGGAAACGGTATATCGCTGATAGACAAATGGTGAAATCGTTGAGAAAAGAGGAAAAATTCAAGGGGTTCGATTTCAACATTCGAGAGAAAGTCTCTTCCCATCGATTCGCTTTGATTTACCTCGCTTTCGTATATTAAAACCCCGAACTCAGCTTCGAAACTACCGATAGTTTTCAATAATTCAGTTTTCCTCTTTTCAATGTTTACATTAGATATGTGGGAAATTAACAGTTTCAAAGCCAACAAAAACTGATTTTAACCACAAGAATTCCTGGCTGCAATTAAAAAGTTTCAAAGAACCGAAGTGTTTCAAAACAATTTTTTTTCTTTTTCCTTTCGACACTCCTTATCTTGGGTGCGCTGTGGCTAACTCACTTCTTGCAGGCTTAACAGTACAAGTATAAAAAACATGGACCAGCCCTATATATAGACCCGGTCAATGGACCACCCCTGTGTCCACAATTATGTCGTTCCTAGGGCTTTCTCCGCCAACAGTTAGGCGTGCAAATGCCCTGGAAGATAGATTTGCATTTGTTGAAATTGTAGACGAAAGTGCTGCCAATTTAAAACTTTTATTTCCTACGGCCGAGATTCTCTGAATATAGAGAAATGAACAAAAAACTTAAAGGGCTCAGGTCTTTTTCGAAGTCCTATTTCCGTCGTATTAAATGTTGCACATCAATTTTCAAATAAGGAAAGGAAAGCTGCATACAGTAATTTCCATGAGAGACCGCTTTAACTGGAGTTACCTAGCGGCCTAGCCATTCTGCGTGCGTAATGTTTATGTTGTTTTGTTTATCGAATTTTGAGTAAAATGTGTTTGATTCGTGCTGTAAAATGCAACCTAACGTTCGGGATCTCGACCGGGATCTCGACTAGGTATGTATCAGACACAAATCAAGTGAGGCCTTACCCACTGTAAATGTGATCGATGGAGGATTAAAAACCTCTCGACTGGGAGTTAGAGCTGCATGCTGTAATAAAATCGAAAGAAACTCGAAGTGAATCAGTGTAGAACATGATGTGTAAGTGGTCAAAATCTAACTGATCCAACCAGAAATTATAATTTGAGACTAAAAACCCACAAATGAACTTTCGAACTGATTTAGCTCCTCGGGTCCGTTGTGCCAGCAACTACTCGTGTGCCTTCCATCGCTTCCATCCTTGGTTGCGGTGCTGCATTGTCGTTACTCATTGCAGATGTTCTTGATGATGTTCAATCAGGTCTCCACTTGTGTTTCCGCTCTCACCTGCACTGCGTCATATTCATCCACTTCTCCAACCAAACACTCGTATCAGAGTTAACTGAATAGAGTGTAATGTGAAGTGCTAGATTTTGTTTTTTTGATTTTGTTACGTTTGTATAAACGTAACCTTTCCAAACAGTCTTATCAGTTTGCTTTGTACTCAGTGAACCTCGACTTCAATGTTGCTGGACTTCTCCTTGATCTTGCTCTTCACTTCAGTCAGATCACAGTCTCTTCATTCTTGAGGGATATTTGTTGTTAATATAAGACATGGTATGTACATCACTTCGCATTGAATGTTGAATATTGAATATTGTTACCGGAAATACGGTTACCATTGGTTTTCTTTCATTAAAAGCCAAAACAAGATAAGATACAAATACTGCAGGGGTAAACATTTCACTCATTTTATGTTAGAGCGCAAATATACCAGCTCATCAAGCTCCTGCTAAAACCTCTTGCTGCTTCAGTTGAAAGGGAGATTTACCTCATGATGACAGTTCTGTTTGCCTCAAGTGTGTCTTACTGAGAGACTTCCTCAAATCAGTTAATTAATGCCTTATCAGTTGTGAGTGTTCAGACATTGATTAAACTCATATTCCTTGTCTTACTTGTTCTCCAATCTAATATTGGTGGCAGTGTAAATTGCCTCTTTATGTCTGTGACTGAGTAGATTACCAAATTTTTGGTATCTTTTTCACCAAGATTGCACTTGAAAGAGCAGTCAGCAAATTAAGTTCGACATTAACGAAATGAATATGAAGAAATTAGAGGTGTGTGCTTTTTGTTTTATCACATACGGGGTAAAATTACGGTATGCTGGTTTGAAGCGCTATTTTTGTTGACAGCAACGATTTATCGAATTAAACTTTATTGGTTCCACCAAATCAACTTAAATTACAAGAAATCTGAGGCACCTGGAGAAAAGCCTCTTAATAGAGTAAGTCCGAAAAACAAGAATTAACTAATGTTGCATGCTGACGAGTCCTACAGACGAACCCAGAGCATGTGGAAGGAACGACGAACACTCATCCTATTGTGGAAATCTGCTAACCATCGAAAAGTTCGTGTTTCATGAATAGGCAGCGGAAGCACTACTGCATGATGTCTCTTGAGTAACTTTCGATGGAAATGCAGTTAATTGATCTAATTTTTTCACTATTTTAAGAAAAATCCTGCAAAGAAAAGTTATTTGTGGTGAATGATCAGGAAGTGACTTTACTGAAATTTAAACTTGAGGAGTCTTCTTTCGGAAGTTCTAATTAAATTCACTTGACTTCTACTTGATTTCACGTGAGGTATTAGGGCTACATCTAGACTGCATCTCACCAATCATTCTTGAAATCAAACACGAGTTGAAAGTTAACAAGGAAAGGCTAAAAGTATTCAAAGCACAAAGTATGAAGCATAAGGGTTCATGAAAGTAACTATTTAGATAACGACAGTGAGAACAGTATTATATAGAAACCTTGACTTAATGCAGGCACCCAACTGGCCATATCAGGAACTCATCAAGGGGACCCTCTATGTTCATTAATTCCTTAAGTCAACCGTTTCCCGAGTAAAATTTTTTTAGGAACAGGTTTTTCCCTCCAAAACTATCATATTTTCCTTCGGAAAATATGAGACAGCTCCTTTTTGATTAGCTTCTCGCAGAACCTCCCAAGGGAGGCCGCGTTCTGCAAATAAATCTACTTGGGAAACGGTTGACTCCTAAGCAAAGTATGGGATATAGCAGTTCCCCCTTATAGGATCCCTTTGGTCATATCCCAGGCCTGGTGGAGTTCTATTCGGGAGCACTGTCTAAACTGAGACAAATCAGTTGGTGGCCAAAGTGAGATTTGAATACGGAGCATCCTTATGCAAAATTACCACCGGTACACTTCACCTCCTTTATCCCAGAGAGTAACATTTAGTTTTCTCAGGTTCATGTTAGCTCTTACTACATGGACTTTACGAGCAAATGATTATCATCATGATGAGATCCCGCTTGAAATCTGAGGAATCTGTCATGATTTAGCATCTCCTGTGAGGGATTATATTTGCAGACAGAAGGGACTTTCTGTTAAAAAATCAACTAGTGTATTGCTTCGCTTTACATCACTAAAATTAACAGTGGTTATGATTATCATGGTATAGTGACGAGATTTCTAATATCGATCTATCGTTTTCTTTAATGTTATGACAAGTCGTAGCTATGATCCATTGCATTTTGGCCTTTCGACATTTGGCGTACATAAGGTATTGCTCCAAAAAATGGATTTTCTGCAAATTAGAGCCAGGTAAGGAAGAGCTCAATGAATGGCGTGGCGGGAAAATGCGGTTTCAGATGGAAGAAAGTAAGTGTTTAAATGCTAACCATCACGGTCAAAAAATAAGTTCAGTTATTGGTACTGTTTTTCAAACTTATCTGGAACATTAGGAATTCCTTCGGTCATTTTGTCACTATCATGATCATCATCAGCTGGCACATCAGCCAGCTCGAGGCGACAGCATATTCTTTAGAAGAAGTATATCCATAACGTGTTTCAGAAAAGCTAAGCCTTTCGCCCTTCAAAAAAACGAAGGTCTACAAATCAATATACTTTAAGGTACGTTCACTAGAAAGGAAAATAACAAGGAAAAAGGAGAAATAAATGAATGAGATTTTTAACATGCTTAATTAAGTTTCACAAGGCTGGTGCAGCATTGTGAGCCCAGGAAACTAAGGTATTTTAAGCGATCAAATCGGAAGTTAAGTACTACGACCAACTTGAGTATCTAGCAGAAGAACACAGCGTTGTAAAATTTCAAGACTGGGCAATAGCTTTTTAGTAGCGCTTCTTCATAAGAGTAACAAAGCTTTATGCAGCGTACAAACCTAATTGATAGCCATATTTTTAATTGCCATGGCCTACTTCTTCGCTGGCATTCATGCATTCATTGATAGCTAATGCCTTCAGACGTTGTGCGACACGGCACTCAAAAGAAATATGCATGCTGCTTTTTTCACATTTGAAGGCTCTCGTTGTTAAACGTGGAAGTAAGTCTCTATCCCTTCCTACATGTGGAGAGTGTAATTTATTGACCCAGGGGTTTCTTGCGCCTGATTATGACGACGACATAGGCTTTGTATTGTTCAATATTACTCTCGTTTGTATTTCAAAAGGGAAAAGAACTTTAGTTATTTGGGCATGCTATCAAGTCCTGAGCTTAAACGCATCATGTTTTATATCCACTTTGACATTATTTTGAATAAGGTATCTCCTATTATAACCAACTTTGAATTAAAATTGCTCAAGTGGGTGATGCGAAAACTCAAACGATCACTCGGCTCTTCCTTCGCTTGAAATGAAGAGTCACCAAGCGTGTACTATAAACTCCTTGATACTCCAATATTCATCAACATCGATCGTAAAATTGAATACATGTTTATTTGCGCACAAAATCATTTCATTCAACAAGGCTTCTGGTATTGCTGTTCATAGTTACAATCATTTCCGTCATCGACCAAAAGCAAGGGCCAACACTGTTGTGTTCATTGCATTGTGATCACTTTTGCATGTACGGCTTCAAAATTGTGGGTAACGTCCTACAAATTTATTAAGGACTTCAAGAAGCAATCATGATATAATAACGCTCACCCTCTTCAGATTAGTCATCGTCTTTAACTTGGAACAATCTATCTGGGTAGGGTTCACTGTGTTATAGCTCTACTACAATGTAATGTACCCCCGTTTGGTTTCTGTAACCCCATGGTCATTCTACGTATTAGTTTAATGTAAATGATTATATTTGTATATAGTTATTTTTTTCTCCTTAACTTAATTGTACATAAGCAGCAGCCACTCCGAAAGCTACGCTACTTTGGCTCCTCCGCACTCATCTTCTACTGAGTTATTTAATGAAGTAAGTTCTCTTAATATGTGCAGAGTTTTCCCCATCTTTTCTCCCGAAACCGAATCAGTGTGAATTTATGACTTAATTTGGTGTAGTAAACGCTTCAGTGTCGTGTCAAATTCAGCTAGAAGTTTCAAAGAACTAATGCTACTTCGTTCCTTTTTGTCACCTAAAAGAAACGCAAGCCCACGTCAAGTATGAAATGGAAACTACATCAAGCAGTTTTTCGATTTTGCTCTGTAAATGAGGGTAAGCCGTTAGAAAAGAAACACAGTGCGTTTATCAGGACAAGCAGCTCAAGGTATGCATGAGTCTTTTTTGAGAATATTCCAAGTTTTTAAATCATTGTGCCTTTGGATGTGAAATTTTTCCACTTACCTCATGGCGACCAAAGGTGGAGTCGAGCTTTCATTAATGATATTTGAAACGAGAGGGAGAATGGCCCTAATAATGGATTGACACTATAAATAATACCAGCCACGGATTTGCTTCAATTGTTGCCTGAGCTGATCATGCAAGAGGCTTGTAATTAAACTAGGCTGTAAACACATTAAATCGCATTATTTAGAAAATTAGTTCTTTGATCATTTCGGCACCTTGCGATAATCGCGTGCCATGTAGAAGTTTTTATTTTATGCTCTAAAATATTTGGAATATCGGGTTAATCGGTAGAGCTTCTTTCCGGGGACTTATTGCTGCGGTAAGGAATCCGCATTTCCTCTGTTTGGGAGGACGAGGACGTACTTAAAATTGTCTGACATTTCTCACTTTCTTCGATAATGAAAATGGATTTTTATTTTTATTTTTACAATGCAGACGAGGTGATCGGTTTTTGTTGTAGCATTTATCAAGACCATCGTCACGCGTTAAGGTGGAAATGTTAAAAGAAAAGTTGTTTTACGCGAGCTTGTGCGATCGCGTGCTGTTCATACCAGATTACCAGGTGATTCTAGAGTGGTCAGATCCGGGCCTCACCAAATGTTTACTCATTCTTTTGCTTTGCCTCTTTAAGAGCCATTTTGGACTCTAAAACAAACCAACAGAGTATTGTTATACGATAAATATTTACTCGAATTTTTTTCAACTAGGACGTCTTTGTACTCAGTTAACTTTTTATTGTAAATTATATTTTCTGTCAACTAGAATAACATCTTCAACAGTAAGTTAGTTGTTAATTTCCTAAACTTAGTTCCTTGTATGGAAAAATTGTTAAATTGAAGCCAAGTAAATAAACCTTCTCTGAGATTTATGAATACTTTATTTCTTAATCCCGTCGGGCTAAAATCTGTTGTCCTCAAAGTGAATTCGCAAGAGCAGGTTTTGGCACGTACGGTATACGCTTTAGTAAAGTCAGGCGAAATACAAAAAAAAAACTGACAAAACACTTATGTTCTGGAAGGCAACCTCAAAGCTTAAGTTTGCTCATTCTCCTTGTACTTTCAAACCTGGACTCCAGGTTTAGATGAGAACATGCAAGAGTGAGCGATGCCGTTAAGGCAATTGAAGCTTCAGCGGTCAAAGAGAACTTTGTCTCAGTTTTCACGTGACGTCACTGCCGCCATGTTGGAGCCCCTAAACAAAGAAACGGCGGCCAGGTTGGAACCCCGACCAAATCCTCCGGATTATTATGCAAACGTTTTCATTTGTTTTCGTTGAAAAACATGGCTGTTGATCACGTGAGTGAAGATTAGTTCCATCTTGAAACAGGGCCACAACGCGCTGTTAGCTACTTCCATGCAAGTTGTTTTCGCCGACAAATTTTCCGTAAACTATTGTTTTCAAATGCGCTTGGGAATTGCTCACAATAGTTTATGCAAACTTTGTGGGGAAAACAAAATGCATTGCAAGTTATATGCCGTCAGCTTGCCCGAATAAGATCATATTCATTTCTGAACTTCACGTACCGTCGCACGAGCACGCATACTCATTACGCATTCAATTCTACCCAGTACCATTTTTTGAAGTCTTAAGTATTCATTGCAGTTTGTACGCTGCATCTAATCTTTGAACCCTTAGTATAAGTACCATCCATCCAAGAAAGAAAACAAAGCCATATTCGATCGTGTCCGAAAGAGTCAGCTACAGCTGATTAAACTTGGTACACTCAAGACGGGAAAGATGTTGAAGAGCTCGAGGTTAAAGAACCATATCTGAAAGACCCTACGAAAGGCAGTCAATATTAGGCTGCAAATTGCTAGCTTTAAACCAGGCATTTCATTTAGCAAAATGGAGGAACTTGTTCCTCGTCTATCGATATAGCAAAATGCCGCTAACAGGATCTGATGCATGGCCAAAGTACTACAAATATCGTTTTACTACAGTGGCGAACTTTATGCTTAATTCAGTCGTGCCATCTTGTAATAATGTTACAAAATAATCCAAAATACATTTTTTAAAAAAATATGAATTAAGTTCGGCACAACGATAGTAAGCCGTTTGAAACAAAGTCGAGATACTGACGCGAGGCAGGAAAGAGTCTTAATTCAACATGGCGAATTGAATTGTTCAAACTCACTTCTTGTATTTAGTTCGGCGCGACATAATAAGTGCGATACTACTTGAGACAGGTCTGGCATGTCGGTTCCAGCTATACAGTTGCCGCCTAAAAATATTCGAAGAATGTTTATCGAAGAGAACGGGCAAAAACAGGATAACAGCTTGCTAAGTGAAAATCGGCAAAAGTGCATTAAGACTCAGTGGATTATCAATATGTAAAGAACCATTCACACACATACCGCTAAAAATAGAGCATAACACTTGAATATGAAATCTTGAACTAGGTTTCTTTCGTTTGATTCTTTACTGTCCCCATCTGTAAAGAAACCTCTGGGAGAATCGCTTGCACTGCTCTCTTCGGGAATTGCGTTACCGCCTTGATCTATATACCAGCAATCAATGCCCCGACACTCCGAAGAACTGAGATTTTCTGAGAGTATGCTTTATAACAAGCCGCATTCCAGAGGTGTGTAATCTTCTTATACCACTTTGCAATCTATTTATTTTGCTTACTGCAACCAAAGTCCTTATTTTAAAGTTTACAAGCAGTAAATATTGCTAAATGGCTTGACCCGGGTTGCTCGAAGCAAGGTTAGTGCTAACCGGCGTTAAATCATGAAAACCAAAAGGTTTTTATACCTCTTAACCAACTGTTAGCGCTAACCAGGCTTCCCGGCCCCTGATTGTCATGTATTAACCTTTAGGCTGTTACCAGAAAAACTGAAACTCGGACCGGCGGATTAAAAGTTTGGGCGTCCCAGCTTTCTCTTTTATTCTATGTGGGAAATCGTCTCTGGGAGATTCATAAGCAATTAATGATCAACAATGATATGTTTGTTTAGATTGAAGATCAACGTTGTTGTGAACTAAAGGAAAGCAAAGCCAAAATTTTTGGCGTTCTGAGATATGTATCCTCCACCATTTGCTTCAAGACTCAGATTCGGTCTAAAACACATAGTTCGATTGAATCTTCATTATTCAGTATTTGCACGGTATTTTTTTAGGAGCCCGTAGCTCGAAAAAGCCCCTGCTTTTCTCTGTAGGCTTGTTTGCCATATGAATCTGTATTTCCGTTTGGTTTTTTATTCTTCTTTAATTTTGTAATCCTAATTCTTTTATCGTACGCTGTTGATGAGGTGAAGCAAAAATGGCAAAACGTAATCTGAACTAACCAACCACTATTCAAGATTCTTATGTGATGTATTAAGTACATTTTAAATTCTAAAATGTTGAAAAAAAATTTATTCGATAAATTTTCAGTTTAAAATCCATCCAGCTAGGGGTCAGCCTACCTATCAAAGTTAACAAATTTCAAATCAAATAAAGTAAACAAACAATTAAAATTATTCCTAGGAAAACTAAATTGAACTAGCGACTTCATATGACATTTCATTCACTTAAAGGGAGCTAATGGCTTTGCAATTAGTTTCGCTCATTTATTGGTTTAGCCGCTACATTGTTTGTTTTCAAAAGCTTTAATGCTATGATTATCGAGGCAATTGACCTCGCCTGGTGCGTTAATCTAACTTACATCCTTGGAAGGATGTGATAGGTGTTATCGAGCTCAGAATACGCTACCGTCGTGAAAAGGAAAAAAAAAGGAACATTACGAGCTCAGAATAACTCCAACATAGCCAGAGTTACAAAGATTCGCTTTCCCAAACGACAACAATGAGAGCAGTAGAAGCGCTGAATTGAATAACTACCTCACGACTAACGAGATTTAACCACCTATTAATGATAATCAGGATTTTTAATATCTGTCTCGTGATCAACTTTACGCTATCGTGAAACACTACGGTTTACATCAAAAAGCGGTGGCGGACAGTTTTTTATGTTCTAAAAAGTCATGACCGCCTTCGCGGAAGAAATAAACGCAAAAATTAAGGTTCTTACGAATCACAATTTTAAAAGTCCTGTCGCTCTAAAGGAAGAAATAAATCCAACATGGCGGCTGAATTCTTTCACCACAAGCAATGATGACAGCCATGAAAACAGAGAAAATTCAGTATGAGTATACTTTGAGTTCCTTGCCCAGCTGGGTTTGAAGATGATAGATGGATATGGAATCTTCGATTATAGAGTCTTGACTTACTCTCAGTTTCGTGAATTTGAACAGACCATCCGTAGCAATACGTCGTTTTGATTTCACCATACAGAGCCTTTCTGTCCTTTTCCGATCGAAGGCTGACTCTCAAATTAACAAGACAGAAATATCCATATTCAATATTCCTTTGTCGTGTTAAGGAAAAGAAGCAAGGGCCGGCTGGAAAACAAAAGTCTTCTTTAAATGAAAATCATGATTCTTTGCGGATGTATATTGTATATCAGTGCGCTGCATGAACTTTCTACGTTGTTCAAAATTTACTGTATGGTATACTTCAATTTACACGTTTGTGAAAGGGGTTGTAACAGTTGAAGAGTGCTTAATTAGTATTTTTAGGAGTTTGATTGATGCAAAGAGAAGGTTCAAAAGGCGGCCAATTGAACGGATATTAAGCTTTAATTGTGTTAACTTAAACATTTTGGTTCACTTTATGTAGTACTGAGTTTGCGAGATTGTGTTCCAAATGAATAAAAATCAAATCTGGTCTAAAGTGGACTGTTTTATAACATGGAAACTCATGTACTTATAAAGGTGATATTATTCACTGACAGAGAAAAAGGCTATTAGTTACGTATACTATCCTGGCCAAAGAAGAAAAACAGATTTCGTGCTGACATAATCGTTTTGTCTAACAGAGACAAACGAACAGCGCCAAGAGTGTGTCTATTCTTGTTCATTAATAACGTTTGATTTATCGTCAACTGGCTTATGCTTGTTCGTGTTTTATCTCAACAAGAAAACCAAGAAACTTCGAGCTCCAGAGAAATTTGAGAAATCAATTTAACTTCAGGTAAACACCTCTAGATGCAAAAATTGCACTCGCTTCTTTGGCCACAAACGAATTCATTCATTGTCACTATTGACGGCACTACCGTAACTAGTTTGGTCTTCTAATCGTTTTTTCAAAGAACGGAACGGTCTGATCCTTGTTTTCGTGTGTTGATAAACCTCATTATTCCGGCCGCAATAGGGCAAGCATAAATGGGATATCCTCCAAACTTCACTGCCTCATGTTGATTTGAGAATGATACGATCATCAATCCTAATTTTGCGTTTCGGAAACTTTAAAATTGTCTTAGCGCAGTAATTTAGGAAGTATTTTTTGTGTTTTCTCATTTATAGATACACTCAATTGATCGAATACACCCACTTAATCTCGAGTTCCGGATAGTTTGTTGGTTTGCCGATACAAATTAAAATAGACGTCATGTTTTCGTGCCCAACGAAAAGAAACTACTAAATAACATCTATTTCATTTGCAATGGTTGCAGCTTCTTCAATCTCAGGCGAGCAATACCAGCTTGCACTCCTGCGATGTTCCGCGGCGGCCTTTCTCTCGTGGTATATATACTTATAAAGCAAGGTCACTTTGTAACGGGGAAATACGCCATCTTAACAACAAGGGCCTTTAGTTTGAGAGCATTCACATTGTTTCCAAAAGGTTTCAAAACTTTATGGGCAATGTTTGCTTTGAATATGGTATAATTTTAAAAGCAACACAGCTGATCTGATACCCGCAGAGAGACGAGAATATGACCGATCCGTTGTGCGGGTTACTAGCAGTTGTAAACCATAGAAATTTGATTAACTCCCGTGACTAAAAAGAAAAAAATACCACTCTTGTTTAATTCCGTCGTACTGGGTTTTCAAAAATCTAAGCATTGGCATTATTTATTTAATTAACTCCTATCGGCGAGGGTGATTCAAGTCCGCTGAAAAACTGCGAAATGATGTTCAGCAATTCCGTGTTTCCATGTTTTGAGGGCCTAAGGAACTTACATCTTTAGGAAAAGAACAGAATGAATTGATAAACACTGCACAGAAGTATCGCTAAGGACAAGACTCCCTTGGAATCACCGTAGTTCGAACTGAAAAAATTCAGCCCTTCTTATCAGTCATTACTGCGAAGAGGTTCCATCTTTGAACGCCTTATAGCTGTTACTCGCTGAAATGTTTATCTACAATGAAATGACAAGAAAAGGCGGAGAACAGATTTAACCAGGAAACGCTTTACGCTTGGAAAACTTCCAGTGGGAGCATGATAATAAACACTGTGACGAAGTAGCTATATGGTGCTAATGATAACTTTAGAAGGTTAGCTTTCAGTGGATTTCTAGTGTTCACCGATGTGAAGTAACTTTATTTGCTAACTAAGTTTACAAGCCCTTGATGCAGTTTATGTTACGACGTGGGAACGGGGTAGTTGGGCTTCTCTAATAGTGGAATTATTAAGCATCAAACTCCAAAAAAACAAAACATAAACGGCTTCTAATTTAGTTGCCTCTTACTCTTCTAACTTTGAATGGCTAATTAATTGTATCCTGATAAATCTTGTCCTTTTCGGGAGACTGAGAACTCGATTTTTGAGTTCCAGCTGTTGGGGCATAGCTGGACGGTCCCATCCCGGAAAGGACCAAGAAACTTTCCAAAAAAGCCCACACCGAAACTAACTTTGGAAATAAGAAGCAGCCGTGTGTTAGTAGCGATGGAGTCATTAAGTAACAAAATTCATACCTGTTTTCTTATAATACGAAACTCTCCGCTTCGCAGAAAAGAAGACTGAGTTTAGAGGAGCTGTGTTATGACCTGAAATATGCTTGTTGATCGAGCCGTTCAAATACCCAACTGGATCAGATTGTTTTTTATGGCAATGAGCCAGGAGACAGAGGTACCTTAATAACTTGCCCATCAGTCTGCGTAGTAAATCGTTAAGTTAAGTTATTTTTCCACTCCCTTGCACCGCAGGAATTTACTAGTGGAGATATGCATGCACTGATATATACGAAATATGACTGCGTGAAACCATTTATACGAGGGATAAGGGTTATATAACATACCACTCATGTATGAGTTATATAATCTACTGTAATTTACGAATTAAATAAATATCAGTACGTAATAAGATTGTGGTAGTAGTGCATTAGAATATAATAGAACGTTATGCTTGGATAAATTGTCGCTGTAATAACAACAGACTTGAACGCGACACTCTCCGGCCGGGCGTCACGCTAGGCACTGAACACTGAACGACCAAAGGAGGGTGCAAAAGCTGTCCACAAAACGCAGGGTTTAATATTGTTAAAATACATTTACCAATTCATCCTATACATCATACCTTAGCTTAGCATTACCAGATTCAGTAAACTCGCCTAACAAATAAGTCAAGTTCACTGGTAACGTTTCTGGTCTTTTCAGTTATGAAACGGCATAGGGAAATTGTTGCTGGTCCATTACAAGCGACCCTATTTAAGCACTGTTTAATAACCGAGCAGGAGTGTTCTATCGGCTTTAACTCCACGAGACGAAACTGAGTGGTTTTAGACGCGATAAAACATGACATTATTGAAAGGACAATGGCGCAAAATGTGAGGGGAAACATTAGCACACAATAAAAAGCCAGGTCTCTATAAAGAATTCTGATGAGTGTTTTTATCACTTATATTTTAGCTCATGCACGTGACGTTTTATCGACGTTTTGATAGGCTATTAGTCTTATGAATTATTAATGAGTTTCAGATTCAGGAAGACTTTTTTGTATTTACCGAATGCATCAATAGCGGCCAAAAATGTATTCTTTTGTTTGTGCTAATTAGACTCACTAGCCTCGCTCTCAAGCAAAAATTCTTTTGCATTTTGTCCATGCAAACGAGGCTACTGAGTCGAATTAGCACAGCGCATAAACAAATGAATGTTTTTCGCCGCCATTTATGTATTCGGTCTAAATGGTTTTACCTTTTTTTTGCATTTCCTCTCGAGCATAGCCTTGGGAGTATTTATCCTTCCGCTACCCCCGATCAACCGGATTGTTTCTCTAATTTAGTCACGTTCAACACTGAAACTTTTGAGTTGAGTCAGGAGCCCATACTTATGGGCTCCTGGTTGAGTCATTTACAACGGAAAAATGGAAAGTAGTAGTCTACTCAGTTAAGCTATTTTTTGAAATCCCAAGTACAAGGGAACTTGCATCAACATGAATCAATTTCTGTCGACGTTTCACAAAAAGTACGTTGTCGTGAAGGTAGAATTTAAGTTTTAAAAGTTCTTCGATAAGATTATGTTTTTTTTTAATGCAACCCAGACTTTCCTGTTTTGGAAATGTGGGGTAACAAGATTTTGAACGGTAAATTAATATATAAGTCTGTCGTGAATTGTCATTGACTTACACCGGACTAGGACAATTTGGGTAAAATCAGGCACATGTACGTCCCTGAGCTGTGTTATGAAATGCCGAGTCCTGTTTCATTAAAATTATAAACTTCGCTTGTGGATTTTTCTTTCGTGATCTGGAACGTATCTGCAGTGAATGCTCCCTCTTAAGTTCAGTTTCACTGGAACGTTTCGTTCGAACCTTCCGGAAGGAAACGACTTAAAATTTTATGACAATCACAAGACATGTGAAACAAGATTAACTTGTAATCTACGGGAACTGAAAAATAGTTAGAATTCCATTGCGAGCTGCATGAACGACTTTTATCAGTCACGTGTCGGGACTAACAGATGGCAAGGTCGCCGTTTTTAGCCCGGTCTTTATTTAAAGACGTATTGCGTTTTTCAACTCGTTAAAGTGCACCTAAACCCAAATATTTTTAGTCTCTAATATTGATCTCTCCACGGAAAGCAAACATGTTTGACGATTCTTACCTCAAAATTACGCTTTTTATCTGCTGGGCAAGAAGCACAAAGTTATCAAAACTGGCAGTAATTTGGACCCACGAACATGATGTTAAAGGCATGGGTCTATTCTCGATTTTACGTCACAAACTGATTTGCAATGCAAAATTTCTTTGAAAACAGGAATGCAAAGCAGTAGAGAATAGAGCCATGCCTCTCACGGGTGGGTCCAACTTATTGCTAGTTCTGCCAAGTTTACGTGGCTTGCAAGGCACAGAAAAAGAGGGAAATTCTGGGTAACAATGCAATACTAACATATGTTTGCTTTGGATGGGGAGATTTATATAAGGAACAAAAAATATTTGGGTTTAGGTGCACTTTAATTTTACCAATTCTTCGTAAGCACACCTCGCGCCTTAGAGGACAGGGTACAGTATGATAGCCCACAAATCGAAGAGGGCTCCTCCCCCACCCACACCCCCACCCCTGGTTCTCCACACAAACACGTGCACAAACGGGCAACCTTATCAGTAAGGATTTCCGTTTTTATACCAGGAAATATCTAAATAATCATCAGTTTACATTCATTCATTCATTCATTCATTCAATATTTTGCGATCATATTTACAATTCCTTTGACTTAAACTAATCGCCTTGTGAATCGTAAGGTCACAAGTTCGAATCCCGTTGAACCCTTTTTTTTTTTTTTCAGGCTTACTTGCAACTTGCATAAATTGCTTATCTAAATTTAATGATCTTTTTTAATTACATTTCAAAACTAAAGTTGTTGAAATAGTGAATTGCGGTTTTTGAGAAAAAAAAGTTTTAATGACTAAAATGAATGTATATTTCGTTCATAACCCGCACTTCAAGTATACATTCATTCAGATTTTTGAGTCACGAGCCCAACAAATTGACCTGCTCCTTACCGAGTGGCTTCATAGCGCAGAGGTTATAGGTTCGACTCCCTTTGGAGCCACCTGAATTTTTCAGGTGCTTATAAAGAGACAATTGCTTCAATTGCCCACATACTGTGTAGCACTTTTCTTTTGCGGGGTTGAATTTTTGTGTATTTTGCGGATAGCACTTTACCCGCAAAAACGAACTCCAGCAAAATTAAAAACCGCAAAAATTAACTTAATTAGTTCCCAGCAGAAATTTCAGTCAATCCGAGCCGCAAAAATTTGTTTCTGCAAGCCTGAACAAATCGCCAATCCGCAAAATAAAAGTGCCGCAGAAATTTCATGTTAAATGGTATATAAGTGCGAGGATCACTTCTATCTTCTTTTCACACGTTTTAATGTTTCATTTTACAATTTACAAAAAGAACTACAATTATTTCAATTAATTAACATGATGAATATCCTCTCTGCCCGCAAATAGCTGAGCTAAGCCGGGCTGGCAGGAGAAAACATTCAATGCACTTCTACAGGACTGAAATACTATTCGTAAGTAGCTTTTCGTTGTGGGAATATAGATAAAATAATATATTACAAAATTTCATGGAATATTTCGATTCAAATTGAGATTTTTAAATAGGCCACTTCGGAAAATACCATAATACTCTTTGTTTGTCCCCTAAATTTTGCATAAGCATTGTCTTTCCAGTTTCTCTTGGGACTTAGAATGGTCCCAAGAGAACACAAAAACAATGCTTATGCAAAATTAGGGGGAACAAACAAGGATTATTATGGTATTTTCCAAAGTGGCCTATTAGAGTTCTTCTACAGGTAGTTTTCATGTTACGTGATCGCCGCCATGTTGGTGGACGAAAACCAAAGATCTCTCATTATCTCCTTTTGTTCGTCCACCAGCAATTGTACATTGTACCATTGTTATCTGTGTCTCTAGGGATTGGTTGCAAACCACCTATAGATGGTTCCCAGGGTCCTCTCTCTTCCTCCCTTGAGAAAGTACCCTGGTTATGGCTGGTCACGTGGCTGCTAGATTTTTGCAGATTCCAAAAAAATAAATGAAGGGAGGGGAACAAATTAAAGGTTAAATTTTTGTCTCCACTGAACTCATCTACTGAGCTCAGTAATCTCAAACAAAGGAGTTATCTTCCGTTTCCTTGTGGAAGCAATGCCTCTGCATCTTTCCTTAAATTCAACGCTTCCAGACAAATCACTTGATTAACTTTTAAAATCATGTTTGAATCATCCGAAAGCACCACAACTTGAAGTCTACGTGGGCCTCACGTGAAAAAGAAAAACAATCTGTTTCGCCCTCCCCTTGATAGAACTGACGAATACTGTTGACAAAATCAAGTCGGGGACCCACCCTCATTTGCACCACCCGCAACCAGGGAGGAAGAGAGAAGACCCTGAGAACGAGGTTCCTAATTCAGTAGGTATGTCAACCCTCTTTCCTGAGTTAGGGACGCCTTAAATGGTTTGGTTTGGGGAATACTGTTCGACATCTTACAACCTCAACTTCATCTCGAGAAAGATTTAGGACTCTCGGGAAAACAACCGTCGTTTTAACTTCTCCGTAGATTAGCATTTATTGATTTGGCTCATTATTCATTAAATTAAGCCACCTTTGTAATTCTATAACCCTATGATTGAGCGTTGCTGCGATTTTCATAATTCTGCGGAATCTTACCTACAAGCGCTAAGCGCCCCCATCAATCAATTTCCGAACAGAGCTGGGAAGATCGACTCTGCTTCCGGAAAGTGAACTGGAGTTTTTGTTTAGTTCACAGCTCGAACACTATTATGCTATGTTTTTCGAAAATTTTCAGTAAAATATTCGCACAGATTCCATCGCTTTCCATCGGCGTCGAGTTTGAATATACGAATGTACCGTGGAAACCATTTCGTCATCTGTGGTTGGCGTCGGAAGTTTGATTGATGGAAGCCAAAACGCAGTTTGGCCGTTGGCGCTTGAGGATGAATTCCGCAGAATTATGAACAACGCAGGAAACTATACCTTCGACGTTTGCATGTGTCATCTGGGAATACGAGTGTATTCAATCATGAAAAAATATATGCGAAGGTTGACCAACATGGCCTTCTCCAAAATTGCAAACAAATAAATTTAAATCGCTATTCTTGATTCCTAAATATTATCTTATTTAATTCTCTAAGCATTTATGGCTGTTTCCTTTTTTTTTCCGTTTGCCGTCGGATGCGTTTCCTAAAGCCTGGTTTTCACTAGCAACGCTTATGCTCGCGTTCGCTGGCGTTGTGTGAAAACGAAACACAGCATTAGCACAAGGAAATTTGCCATGTCTGGCCGTGTCTGGACAATAAAGTTCTCGTTCCAGATTCCCCGTATCTGAGCATTTCAACAAAATGGCGGAGGCCGTGGTCGATTTTAACGCTTATTTCGACGTTCGTTTCACTTAGCATAAGCTATTTAAGCTTACGCTTGTACTTGTGTCGCTAGTAAAAACCAGGCTTAATTTGGGTCGGTCGGTCGTAGTAAAAAAAAAAAAGAAACAAAAGGAAATCAGAGGTTATCTCGAAAATAACCAATCTCAAGCTTTCAGAAAAAAATCGAACATCAAGGGGCGGAAACGAGAACATGAAGAGAGTTAGTGTTAGAGTCCCATTTTGACCCAAGACGCAAAGCGATCGTTTGTTGTTGTTTTGAATCTCGAATAGCGTATTCCGATTGGCCAACTATTTTTGTCGGGCCAGTTCGTGCAAGAAACATCGCCATTAGCTTGATCGTCGTGTGGTTTACCGGGTGATTTTAACAAGTGAAACCACTAAAATTACCTATTGTCTTTATGGAGTGGACTGATTTAGACACTGGAGAATCACCAATGCGGAATTTTTACGGTTGGGCTATTCAGCAAAAGGAATAGAACAATTCTGAAGCTAACGAGCTAGGTGACATTTTTTCAGTGCTGAAATGCAAAGCTTACTTTATTTAAACTTACTTTAGCTTTGTCAGTTTCGATTCGTTATACAGGATACCTGGGACGCAGAAGTAAAATGCTCTTGCAAAGATGCTTGTGGGGCCAAAAGACTGGCAGAGGTTGCTGTCTTTGTGGAACGGCAAGCAAGCATCGCCTCGTTGTTCGAATTTGAGTTCAAATAGAAACATTTTAAACAAATATAAATACAACAGACTGCGATAAAATTATGAAATGATAAGTAGAGAACACATTCAAGTCAGGACCTAAAAGATTTATCGACGAATAGCTTTTGACGAAGAAGATTCTGAAAGGCTTTCTGAGATTCTCAATTTTTGTAATTTCGTGACACACGAAATCATGCCGGGTGCGCGTTGCGTCTTGGATGAAAATGGGGCTTTAACACATTTTTCTCCCGCCAACAGAACTCATGTCGAAGAATGTCAGGTTTACCGTGGGGTTGAAGTTGAAACTGAAAGTACGAGCAAAATCATATCTATCTTTCAGATTGAAAGTTTCAAAATTGCTTTACTCAGTCATTGTCTTCCTTATATATTTGCTTTCGACAACTCAGAAACATGGGTCGGTCAGATGACGGCAAACAGACAAAAAAAGGGGCTGAAAGAACGCCTGCCTAACTTTTTAATTAAGATCGGAGCCATGTTAGGATTTTGACAACCGCTGTGCAATACATATGAATGCATCGGGTTATCTATTGACTAAATTACTTCAACCACCAGGAAGGACCAGGACATTTGTAATAAAATTGTCCTCAGAGGAACTGATTTACCAACTAATGGGTAATGAAAAAGTGCGCATTTAGCTAAGGATTCAAAGCTAAACCACTACAAACCGAAAACTAGATGTTTAAACCCTTAAATAACTGTAGCCCTTGGTGAGAACAGGGTATTTAGGGCTTGCAGGAATTGCACAATGCAATTGTTGACAGTTCGGCAACCCTGCAGCCCAACAGCTAAGCGTTTATGATGAGATGACCCGAACAATGCGACAAATCACGAACAATTGCTGGCCGATCTTTTTGATTCAGAAGCCACCTGAACATTAACATCATTTTAACACATTCAGCTTGTCCACCTACCAACTGTATTGGTCTTAATGAAATAACACTTGGCTTTTGTAATAACTAAATGAGTCTGAATGTTCTTTGCTCCAAAGCAAGAAGACACAACACTGCAAGCGCTTTGGATTCACCCTGACGAGATCCTGATCGTCTGTCAGACAAAACTTCAATGAGCATGTCTATGTTGTTAAATTTCAGTTGCTTTTCAGTAGTCGTACAAAAGGCTTATTGCTTCAGCAGCTTTACACCTTACTTTAGGAGAAGGGTCCTTCAACAGAAGAATCAGAGCTGAGAAAAAAATACAAAACCAAACATTACCAATCACAAAAATTTACGAATGAAATAATTAACAATTATTGAACGAGGTTGAGCAAAATTTCGTGATTTGTCAGTGATGAGCAGATCAATTATTTGCCGAAGCCGATGGCTGGGGCACATAATTGATCTGGTAGACACTGACAAATCACGATATTTTGCGATAACCGAGGTCAATAATTGTTTTATCATTCGATCAACGAGTTTGTTTTTTGTTGTTGTTTCCGAGAAGCCGTAAGCCCGCGCTGCCTTGCAGTTGCAGAGTCGGGTAATGGCACCAATCAATTGGTTTCCTTCTCAGCGTAAATATATTTGTAGACTTCAAATTGTACTTACAGTCAAACGTTCAATGACACTAGGCATCAACAAAGCTGAAGAATTTCGCAGTTTTCAAAGCGTATCCCGACAAGTGAAGCTTTGGTGTAAAGCTCACCATTCTTTTTTCTGGCTTCAGCATAAAATCTCTCCAGTACATATGCATTCGCCAACTTGTCCTTCGCGTCGATGACACGAGTGACTCTTCGTCTGCCTTTCTTTCCTTGAGATACTTTCGAAATACGTTGAAATTTTGTTCCTTTCTTAGTATTCTCACTGTTCTTTAGATCAACTAAAGATGTCGAATCATTCTCTGACATTTTCTCACAAGAGCGTGATTTCAATTGCGCATGAGCAGAATATTATTTGCAGCAAAACACTTATTTCTAGGCAGTTATTTGCAGGTCACGTGGTGGTATCTCAACCAATGAAAAGGAAGGACAAAATACATCGAATGATAAACGTGTTTATCATATGGCCCGTACGGCCCCGCGAGCGCTTTCATTGTAAAACTATTGGAAAAATCCCCGTATGATGGCCGTGTGCGTTAGCGCGAGCAGGACTTATTTTGTATCACCATGCATCTGAGTGCTCATGAATAATGTAAAGAGCCCAAACGGATAAAATGCTTACTGACCGAGTTTAGGCGGGTTGGACAGGAAAATATTTGGGCAAAATATTTTCCCGTCCGGCCCTCGCATTCAGTCAATAAGTACATAGTATTTGAAGTGCGGGTTATATATGCATGAGAGGGAGAAGCGATCCTCGTACTAAAATGAAAAATTTAGCTATTGACCAAGGTAAGTGCAAGGATCATTACTCCCTTTCATATAGCCGCACTTCAATTACTTAACAATTATTCGCCGAAGGCGAAGTGATTATCGGTGAATATTCACCGAGACGAAGTCGAGGTGAATATTCACCGATAATCACTTCGCCTTCGGCGTATAATTGTTTTAGTATAAATACACTGGTGATTATTTCAAAAAAGAGAGAAAAAAAACATTTCAACGCAAAAATCATCCTCACTTACAGTGGCAAAACGACTACTGGCAGCCATTTTGTCCGGTGATTATCGGCTGATAATCCAAGATAGCGAGCCAATGAGAGCGCGTGATTTTGTATAATCACCTGTGTATTTATACTAAATACATTTATTTTCATTCATCGAGTCCTTTCACGGGAACACATGAGCCCAACAAACCTGCTACCAACTGAGTGGCTTCATAGCTCAGTTGTTAATAAGAGCATTGCATCGGCATCGCAGAGATCATGGGTTTTAGTCCCATTGAAGACCCCTGAATATTCCATGTGTCCAGAAGAGACAAGCGCTTAATTTGTTCAGAAAAAAAACCTATGTACAGCAGGCAGTCATTTGGCTTTCTGAGTACCATTTAAATTGTGCCACTCTTATTTTCATGACAGTATATATAATACTCACCACCACAGACGTGATCTTTAGATATTTCATATTGTCTATCTTTTGGAAGGTTTCCGAGGATAAAGCCTACAAGTAAAAAGATGACAAGGTTCTCGCTCCAACAGCAAATTAACACTGAAAATCTAAAAAAATAAACATTCAATACACACTAAAACAGGACAGCAACTGAGGGCTCACGTACCGGTATAGCCATGTTTAAGAACGATTTACCAACTTCAATGCGAAGGGTTTTTTTCCCGTTTTCAAAAACGCAGACGTTTGCTAAAGCTATTATACCATGTTTAAGATCAAAGGTGAGATCAAGGCAAGTCTTTTTGATGCCACATAATGCCTTCTTCAAATCTTCCCTTGTGTTCACTCACCAGTGAATAATGCTGCGTTTGCTTTTATATCATCTCGAGAACTCTTGAAGAAGGACACACATCCCATGACGTAAAAACTAATTTTGTCAGCTAAATCAACAATCTGAAAAAAATATCGTCAATAAATGATTAGTCAAGATTTTTGTTAAAGAAAGTGATTCGATGTAATTAACCTGAACACAATTTCTTAATGTTTGTCCATGCAACTTAAGCAACAGCGACTCCTTCCACGTCGTTTTAAAGTAAAACTTCGCGTCCACTTAATTATTTCAAAGTCATTCGGTATTTAAGATATTTTACAACTTTTCAAGACATAGAAAATGTAATATGTTATTTGAAAAAAGACTCACAATCAGCCTTGAGAGATCATTCATGAACTCGCCATAATGAAGGTGGCCTTCTTCCAATAAGTGTTTCTGAAACATCTGATTGATGGAGTCTGAGCCAATAAGAGGGGCTGTTGATCGTAAGCAGGATTTGCAAGCCTGAAATTTTTAAGCACCAAAAGATAACAGTCAAAATCAGAAACAGATTTATACATCGAAACTCATGATGTTCATTTCACAAAAAAAAAAAAAAATTCGCATTCAAGGGAAAGTTCATTAACCCCTTTTAAACAGGCTAAATGCGACATTGAGAGAGCTGTATTGCGAGTGAATTTTAAAGGCGCTATGTCACGCAAAATGATGCAATTTCATAATACCCAAAATGCCCACGTTTATGCCTTTGAGTTATTTTCCTCCATACTTCTCCCAATTTTTTGCTCTTTATAACCCTGCAGTGCGGATGAGCGAAAGAAGTTTTCGTAACATAGCATGTATTGCAATATGTCCTCTTCAAAGCGAGTTTAAGTGCGAAGCTTTTGTGATGGTAATTAGTTCTACTTTACATTTTTATAAGAAAAAGTTCGCACTTTGAAGAGGAGACAGACATGAACTGGACCACACCTCTATCGCACTGCTTCAAGTCGCAGCAAGCCTTTCTAATGGCCAGGTCCTAACTACCCTAAGCAATTGCAAGTGACATTTGCGTCTTTTACAGTGAACTACCTGGAAAAAGTGTGCGATTTTTACCTTGGTGACGTCAATCTCTTCGTTTAAGTGCAACAGGACACTAACAAAGTTTGTGTGAACTTGCTCTAAGAAAGGTGCTTTGGACGGTCCGTCACCAAACCGAGACAACTTGCCAAATAAGGTGAAGGCCGCTGCCCGTACGGCACTCTTCTCCTGGAAGATAAAATAAAGGTAGACTAGTTACAAAGGACACTCATGATTGCGTTGCCAGGGTTTGCCAGCCTTGGCAACCGTCTCTGCCTCGAAACTGGCTGCCAACAGTGGAAGCGCTTAAAAGTCCCACAGAGGAACCCTTCACTTAGCGTTTTGACTGGTATAAGTTAGTTTTATGGATTTGTTGTCGTTTTCTCACATCACTGAATAGAACGAGAACTACACCATCAGTAAATGACAGGGACACAATCGGCAAACTAAAATATGAAAAGGTGAGAATCTTTTCATGATAGTTAAAATCTGTCAGCACTCACCTTCTCAAAGCAAGGTCTAATTCTTAAGCAGATGTTAATAAGTATTTGTCGCACATTGTTCTCGTCAAGTTTCGCGAGGATTTTTGCAAGTCCGGACATGGATTCAAGTGTAATTTCATCTTCCTGATCATCTTTGTCGTCCATGCCCGCCATCATCGCCGATAAAATCGTGGTCGAATATTTTTCCAACTGAAAATGAAAACAAGAATCTTCTATTTTAATGTGTCCTTGAAAATTGAACAGGTGTGCTGTGCATCTGCGTCTAATATAAGAGAGAACAGCAATTGTCAGATGATAACAATGCTTCATTTACTGCTCTTGACTCCATTTGATTTCCACAACCATTTTTATGATAGTTACGATCTGCGAAATGGGCTTACTATACTTCGTACCAGTGAAGTACACGGCCAGAAAATCAATACAAAGCTCTTTACTAGAAAATACATCAGAGCTACTTTTGTATGTCACGGCCGGACTATGTGCATGAGATTACTCGGAGGATAATTTCTTTTACCTGGGAATCTTCTACACTGGAGATGTTTCCGAGTCCCCTAATACAGAATTTGCGAACAACATGCGAGGAGTCGACCAGCCGACTCAGCAAACTGTTCATGAGTACTTCAACCACCGACACCTTACCGCCACACGTCTGGTCAATTAACTGGCAAAATAAGAAAAGTTAAATGTACGTTAAAGTCATAATTTTGCTTGACTGTCCAGGTCATTTCCTGACGGCATTGATTCAAAGCCAGGTCTTAAGAGCTATGAAGACATTGAATGAGGATCCGTTTTAAGGAGGAAACGTCAACGCTAATTGCATGTTTTCCTGCACTTTCATGCTCCCAAATAATAACAAGAAGTCGGAACAGATTCATCTCCTGTTTGTTTTTCGGAATGCAACTCAAAGAATCATCAGTAATTAAAGGGCAATGACAATTGTACAAATTCTCTCATAAATACCTCTGAGAAGAACGCAGCTACTACTACTCTCTGCGCATCATACACACTCGACAAAGAGGAATTTAACTGTTCAGCAACTTTTGGCACTTGCTGTGGAGCGGCCTTACACAGCGCCCTAAACCATGAAGCAAATTTTTGTCCGGTTAGTATATGGTAACTGATTAAACTACGCGTTGGTAAGGGTTCATCCGCTGTAGCGTAGAAATGGCATTCCTTAATTTA
>NC_090892.1:69581654-69604154 GCF_036669925.1 Montipora capricornis | reverse complement strand
CCGACGGATACGATATTGCATGAAACGGGGGGACGTTTGTTTACCTTTTTTACAAATTCACGGGATGAGCCTATTACAAATCACTTCAACCTACTATATACAGCCGAAAGTGTCTACTACAACACTTTCTGTCCCCTGAAACGTCACCGACCGTTTTCGGAAGTGGCCAGAAAAACTACTGTACTACAAAACAAATTGCGATTTTGAGACGGGAATACCACATCATATTAACGGCTAGTTGGGAGAAAATATATTCCGTATTGAACGGAGTCGCGAAGCGACTGTTTGTGGTATCTCAAAATCGCAATTACTTTTGTATTGCGATCCATCATTTATAAGGATAAATAAAACTGTAAACTAATCAACCCGCGCCTGATCGAAATTTCAATTCTTTCGTACGTCAGCAACCCAATTCAGTGCAACGACGTCAATTTCAACATTAGAAACCAATCACAGGCCGCAAAAGTGAGACTGCAATACTTAGCTCTTATTAACCGAGCAGGAGGTCTGTATGGGAGAATCTTGACCGAGGTCGTGAGTACAGACCGAACGCAGTGAGGTCTGTACACACGACCGAGGTCAAGATTCTCCCATACAGACTGACTAAGCTCGGTTAATAAGATGTTTATTATATGGCAAACAAGAACAATTTAATTCGTTTAATGTAACTGGTTTGTACTAACTGACATTTTGCTTGCGAACGGCGATGAGTGGCGATGAGCTGAACTTAATTCTGTCAAAGTTTGCTCGTCATCCTCTCTTTTGTCATCATGCTGTTTGGCACTTCCATAAATAAATATTGGTAGAAGAAAATACTCAATATTTTTGCATTTTAGTTTGCATCTTTTCACCGCAAAACATTACCGGTCTAGATGCCGGTCTAGATGGAAAAATCTAGACCGCGGTCAATATCGATTTCAGCCAATCAAATTCGTGAACTTGGTAGTTCCCAGTCCTTGTGAGACAGAACCATATAATAACACGAAATACTGACGGCTCGCGCATAGGCAAAACTATAAGAAGATCGCGATACTACGCAAGAGATGCTTTACCATGGATCTAATACTAAGACATAAAGACGACAAACCACGCATAAGTTCACCCATTCACACTGGTAAGTGATGTTGTGGGTTGAGTTCAGAGTGAAATACCTTCAAATCGAGCAGCTACTTTCAAAACGCACTGTACGCAGTCCACTGATGTTTGTCGAACTGCTATCACTGGGTCAGTGCAACGAGGAATGAGGCGACCTAACACAGGTCCGGCCACCATAAACGAGCTAGATTTCTAGCGGAAGAAAATAATCGTTGCAACATTATTGTCTACACATACAAAAAAGAACATGAACAAAACTACACTCAGGATTTAATGATACCGCCATGTGGTGGTAGTAGTGTTATTAAACCGAACGGAGAGTCTTCATCATCGCTATCGATAATGAAACCTGCGCAACACTCGAGCACGGAAAGCAGTATGATCCGACTGGCCGCTTTATTATCCTTAAAAAAAGTACAGTGAATCGTGATGACAATACATTTCTTTTCCAATTCGGCTCTTGCATTACGAACAAAAATGGACAAAAAAAGGCACTTCAAGAGGTCACTGTCTAAAATTCAATAGTAAACTTTGGACTTACCCCTCCCACAGTAATTAGCATGTTGTCACGGAACGATTCCAATAGAGATAGAATAGTGTTCACAGCTCTCTCTCGCTGCAAATCGGACGCTGATAAAAGCCAGGGATGTTGAATGTGCTGGGTGCAAACCAAAGTATAACAAAATGGTAAGAAAAATAGTTTCATTTGGCCACTAAATGAACGTTGTCTTGGTTCGCACGGTCTCAGAAAAATCCATGCCACTCCTCTATGGTTACAATATGTAATGTAAAAATTAAGGAGAAGAGATGGATTGATTGGATAGATGGAAGTCATACAATTAAGCCGGTAAGTAAATAGAGGGGACGATGGATGCATGGAGTAATTGAAGGGGTGAATGAGTCGCAAAAGTGAATGAAAATAGAAGTGAGCTAATGGATTGAATAAGCTAAGTGGTGGGTGTACGGATGGATAAGTGTGTATTGTCAATAAGAAACACTTATGGGATTGTTCTGTTTGAAACTACGACCGATTAAAATACAAAGACAAGACTGGGTAAGGGTGTGTAATCTTGCGACTAACCCTTAAGACGTTTTCGAGTGTAGACGGTACAGGTTCTTGAAGCAGTATTTCACGTAGCAGTCTTTGTAAACTTTCCAAAGCGTTCTTCAATAAATTCCATGGGTCTTTGTCCTGTTGAGGAAAAAGAGAATAAACGAGTTCACGGTTTCCCGTTTAATGGCTCAAGTCTTGCGATGGACTCTTTGAGTAAGTCGCCTAAAAAAGCTATTGACGAGTCGTTTTCGGTAGTGCTACACATTTTCTTAAATATGACTGGCTTTTCTAAGAGGCAGTGGCCGTGTTTTTACTACAGCCGTTGTCTCGCTTCACATCCCTGAAAGTGGTTTGTTTGCATACTTCGTTAAGCCACATAACAATAGTAGCGGTTCCACTAGACCTTTTTCCCACGGGAAAGTGAGACTTTACCGATGGGAAATCTGTGTTTTGTGTGTAACCTCTATTCCCACAGTGAAACCGCCCATGGGGAATCACTATGGATACATAAAAAAGAACAAAAGAATTACCCATGACGTTTCCCGAACCAAGTCGTAGGGTTTAGTCTTGGTTTATCTAACCACAAGAGTAGTTCAACCAATCAGGTGGAAGAAAAAATTAATTCCGGAAACCGCAGCACATGCTGAGAACATTTTTGTGGTGTTGCGCTGAAATTGAGGCAAATATCCTGACACATACCAAATTCATTACACGTGGTATCAAACAAGGCCAACTTTCGAGGTTCAAAATGAGTATATTTTACTTGTCTTTGCTCTAAATACCTATTAATTCGACTTCTTTCTTTTTTTCCTTTTCAAATACTACCAGGTCAAAAGTTGACCTTGAGTAATTATTTGCAATATAACCGGAGGACTAAACCTGAGCGGAATCCCAAACCGATCCCAGCCCAAGGCAATTACCCACAGGGTTACCTCGGGCAGAAGGTGAGTGTAACCGCAACTAATGATACGTGTTTTCACGGGTAAGATTAAATGAGGGGAGAGCACCAACCTCGTCCCCAGGGTCTCTCATCTTAACGCCTGGGGCGAGCGAGGAGAGACCCTGGTAGGGTCTGGTCACGTGCCTCCCAGAATCTGGGAGATGACAATTTATCCAATGAAGGGAGGGGCGGCTTAGTAAGAATTTTGTCTATACAGAGACTCGCTTTGAATTAGACAAAGCTCAACGCGATAAATTCCTTGTTTAAAGAGGACCCCTCCCTAGTGTTTTCAATTGTCACGGAAGCACGTGATCAGACCCTACCAGGGTCTCTCTTCGCTCGAGAGACCCTGGGAACGAGGTTGGAGAGAGCACGTGCTAATACAGTATAGCACGCCCGTTGTTTTTCCGATTTGAATAACCGCAAGCAACTTCTCATTGGCCTAAAGTAATTGCCAACTCCCTTAAGCTACCTGGTTTGGTGGCTTAAATTTAATGAGAATTCGACTGAAATTTGACGACTCGCTTAACTTTAAGTGAGTTGGGATAGGAATTTTCGGTTGTCACTCGCTGAGCGAACCGAAAAACCGCTCTTGAAAACACGGCCAGTAGCTCGGTAGTTTCTAGATGTGTTCTTTCTACTCACATTATCATTGTGTTCTTTGGACTGCTTTGGTTTGTCTCCGATATGAACAGAAAATACACAATCCGTACTAGTTTTGACAATGTCCAAAACCTCAGCATCAGAAAATCGTGGCTTGAGTTTTCTGAGATTTATGTAATGCATGTTAAGGTACATGTCCTAAAGGTGTAGTTTACTTAAAATGAGAAAAATCGTCGCTGACGTTTGCTATTAATTAAACCTTTCAAGAAGAGAGGCCAATTGGATTATCGATGACTGTGAGAACCCCTTATAAATGTTGACATAAAGGATACGCAAGACTTGCGCATGCGTCCATCGCTAGAGCTCTGGTTTCTGTTGTTATGACAGAGGGTGGTTCTGCTTTCATGTAAGCCTACACAGAAGAAAATAAATGTGTAATTAAAATACTGCTCAAACAGCCTTCTTCATATAAAAGGTGAAGTGCACATCTTGCAATGATTAGAAGATATTTATGGATCTTGCCCAACGGTTGGTCAGCCGAATCCAGGAAAAACAAGCCGAGGAGTGCCTTGATGAAAATTTTAAAATGTCATCCAGGCTCGGGTTGAGTTGCTCGAAGCATGGTTAGCGCTAACCAGCGTTAAATACCATGGAAACCTATAGATTTTGCACTAGCCAGGCTTCGAGCAACCAGCCCCAGATACGATGCAAGAACAAAAGAACAGGGTTCAGGTTCACGGAAATCATTTAATTTCCCTCTTTCTTTTGGCTTTAAGAAAGTTGTCTCGTCTATGGACGAACTTGAAGTAGTTCAGTTGCCCGCCTATTCCAAATAGTATTCCAGGGTGATTCAGACTAACTTACTACTAAGGGAAATTGCTCACTACTTCCGCATGCGAAAAGCTTCAAACACAGACCTCATTACAAATCGTCTCGTGTAAATTAGACGTACCACACCTTTACGACAGAAATTCACGAGTCGTGCGCGAGTGAACGATCAAAAGTCACGACGGACTGCTAATGGCATGAGGTAGTCTAAGGCAAAAACCGCACCGTCTAAAACCCTTAATAGTATACTTTGAACTCCATTGCGATCTATCATGGAATACTAGATCTGCTTAAGTTTTGCAGCGTTACTGTACTCCACCCATCTCACCAGCATGTGATTGACAAGTTCCTGTCGCTTCGTAAATACGAACTCGGGTTGCTGCAATCGACTGGGTTCCAGTGCTTTGCCTATCAGCTCAGTGACACGGATGAGGTTCTGCTTGACACTGGTATCCTCAAAAAAAAGATTCAATTCAATGATAAACCGATGGACTTATCCGCTAACTGCCCAATCAGTTGACCGGAATACTGAGCGAACGTACGAAACGAATCATTCGGAACCACCGAGCAAATGAATAGTGTAACGAACCAATAAACCAAAGGGTAAGTAATACACTGACATTGAAGGCGGTAGCTACTTAAAATTAAGAGATTTACCTTGACATTTCCATAATGACGACTGATGGCCCGAAAGATGTTGGTCTCAAGTCTGGACGTAACCAACCTTTACACAAAGAATAACATCAAAATGGGGCATGTAATATGAACTACTCAAAGATGACCCAACCAGGCCTCGGTTGTTCAAAAGGTGGATAACGCTATCCACCGGATAAATCACTATCCAGCGGATAAACACTGGCAAAACCAATTGAGTTATCCAGCGGATAGCGCTAACTACCCTTCGAACAACTGGGGCCAGGTGGTTAGCCAGTGTCATTTCATATTCAGATGAAACAGCACTGACAGTTCCTTTGGCCTATTCCTTTATAAAATGGTAGTCTGGTGTTCGTTTTAAAAAAAATCAATATTCTTATGTAACACCAAGAGGTAAAGACGTAACGAAACAAAAAGGCAAGAGAGCTCCGTTGTTCTTCATACAAATAGGTTACCATTATTGTTGAAAGCGATATATGAAGGGAAGCACTTTCAACCTCCAACAATTTAAATGCTTTTTTTGTCCTTTTACCCTCGTTAAATCAAAGCAGAATGAATGTAAACGTACACTATCTCGATGCACTTACCCTGGTGGGGCGTACAAGACTGCGTAACCATAACACAAAATCACTGTGCTTTTAATCCTTTCCGTATCAGAATCAGATTTGTCCTTCAAATGAAACACGACAGAGTAAAAAATAACGTATTGTTGATTGATCCGAAACAACAGCCGCAATCACAATTATCAAGATAAAATTGAAAAGAGCCCCTCCCCAATAAAAGTCTTCAAAAGTGCCTTATTAAGGATTTTTTATGCGGGAAAGGGGGGAGGGGAAAGAGTGAGACTCATCTTTCCTGTGGACCAAAGATCCCACCAGGATTAAATAAAGCAGCCTTCTAAAGTTAACTTAACCTTAACGATACACCTTATTCCAAAATGGCCGCCATTTTAGTTTGCAAATTGGCCCTTTTGGCCTCGTTCCAAGGTTAAATATTCTTTTGAATTTTACGTTTGAAAGCGACGCCAAAAGGGCCATTTGAAAGGAAACAATTGAAAATAATACTAAGATGGCTGCCATTTTGGAATAAGGTGTATTCGAGTTAAGAGGGTCTTCATTATGAAATAAATATAAAATTTCCAAGGCCTATAAACTGTTTCAGAACCTCGGTCATGCATAATTATTTTAAACTAAAACCAGAAGTGCGGGTCGGATCACCTTCATAAAGCTTAAGATTCCGGAAGACTTTTTGGTCATCTCATTCTTGGATACTTGTTCCAACTTCAGCAACACTTGATCAAGGTTTGTCCCCGCAGAAAACCCGATACCAATGGCACAGCCCTTCAAAGAAAGTAAAAATATCAACAAAGCTGCTTACTTAAAATGTCGATGCATACTACTTATTGAATTCGAACTCTTAAGGAGACGATCGTTACCGTAAAAAGAGCTGAAAAACTAAGGTACGTTTGCAGCGGTAACGCCTTTACACTATAATGCACCTTGAAAATAAAGATAATGAAAGCACCTCTAGAGGCAATATTGGGAACTTTTTAAGGACAATACTCTGAACACAAGACCTTTAAAGTGACACATTATTTCCTAACCAAACCAAATAAGTTTCAATGGTCTCCTTATCAAAGTTACAAAGCTTAACATCAAGACGGTACATCCCTGGCTAAAATATTGATATACACGGGGTGTTTCAAAAGTTCGTTCCGATTGAAATTTCCATTTTGTGTCAAGACCTGTATCTTTAGGAAAATTGAAACTGATTCAGTTAATAAATTTATCTAAATAATTGTTCGAAGCAATTTCAATCCAACATTTGAATAAATGGCAATACTTTTGAATTTTCGCGCCCAATGTCCAAGGGCGCGTGCTATGTCCCGCAATATTTTTCCCGCACATTGTCTGTTTTCGTATTTATTGCCCTTTTTTTTTTTAATTTCTCTGCTCCTTCACGGAAATCACAGTCACTCTCAGGCAGTCACTGTTTGTGCTAGAGCTCAGGCAGCTATTTTACGGTCATCTGGCCATTCAGTCAAAGAAAAAGACCCAACGATGGGTCAGGAACAAGTGATCATACAGTAAGTCCTTCGAGGAATTCAACAAGAAAGATTGCTCAAAAATTTCAACATCACAATATCAAAGTTTCCAGCACAACGGTTTGGAGATTGACCAACAAAGGGTGGAAAGCTTTCAAGCGAAAGAAGATACCGTGAGAGGCAAAGAAGGCCTCGTTTGAAATTTGCCAGGAAATATTCCAAGCTCACGGCAGAGGATTGGGAGAACTTCTTATTTACAGATGAGTGTCGTAAGTATCTAGCTCATTACCCGAATCCAGAAAACCATATCGTATGGGGATCTCAGGAGTGCGACGTTACTGGGGCATACCAGGTGAAACAAAGTGCGAAGGTGATGGTATGGGGAGGTATGGGGAGGTATGACGGGTCGTGGTCTGACGAAGTTACACAGCTTACCCAGTGGCCAGACCTCAACCTCCAAGTACTGAGTCAAAGAAATTGTACAAAATAGAAGTGAAACCGTTAACCTCAAGGCGGCACGTTACAGACGGACCGACGAAAAGACGGAGCGCCGGCGCACGCTTCAAAGGCCGATCAGACATAGTGTCAGTAGAATTTGCCAAACCTTTATACCCATGGACGCCTTGCCGGCAAACTCACCTAATCTGAACATCATTGACGAGACAACGTACAAAGATCCAGCCCGTGAAACACTAAACGTCCTGAGAAGGCGACTACGGTTCGGGCGAAAAAATGCCAACTCTCCACACGCTTCAGGAGCTCGCGCGTAATTCTGCACCGCCGCTTAGAAAATATCGTCAAAAATAAAGGAGGCCATTCTGGTTACTAATATTTAAGATATGCGATGTAAATCAATAAAGAATAACATACTTACTTTTCGAAGAAGTAGTTACAATAATTACTGAAATATAAGCAAACAAAATATCGGAACGAACTTTTGAAACACCCTGTACACATTCGCGCTCTCAAAGTCAGTGCAGTCCAGAAGAGTGGCCAATAAACAGTTCACTCACTTCTCTTTCCAACTGACTTGTGTGTTTAACCGAACTGAACATAACGTTGAGGTGACTTTGTACAAACTCCTTGTTACTGACTTTACTAAGAACCACGCCAATGCACTTGAACAGAAAGTTCTATATGAAGAAATGACACACAAAAACCGTCAAGGTCAATGCCTGTAGTTGATGTGTTGGCTGATGTTTGGGTTCTGTTTGCCAATCGAAATGGCCCCAAAATGAGGTGACACATTGACCGTGTTAGCCTTTGATACGGAGTATGCGCTGTTTCCATTAAAAAAAAAAAAAATGAAAATAACGGGTTTAAAATTTCGGGAATCTAAGTTCTCAGTGTCTCTGGTTGAAAAGACTAGACATTCGTATAAGTTTCGCTCAGATCAGGGAGGCTCACATGATCTTGAAGCGAGCATGAAACAATAGGAACAACCTGTTTGACCAGCGGAAAGCGGTATTTTCACCCAACAAGTTAAAACGGATTACCTACAAATGTGGTGTTTCCAAATATTGTGGTCGGACTGAACCGAAATGGATCGTTCCATTTGACTTCAAAGTGAAAAGCGCCCTTTAAGTGTGGAGTTTCCAGCACTTCTCAACCGATTCGAAGCGAACTTGAAATAAAAAAAAAACAATTGAGCTTTCTATGCGCGTCGGCGCGGCTGCATTATAACGAATGCTACTTCGGTTTTGATTTTGCGACACTGAAATAACAACCGTTCAAATATGCGTCATACCTTTTCCTCTGGGAAGCTCGTGTAAAGTGGCATCTGAGCCGCCATTTCTGCTGCTAGGGCGCAAGTCCACCCCTCCGAATCCACCTCATCAACACTTTTGGAAACAAACTACGTGAAAACGGAACATTTTAAAAACCCAGCAGTTCGATAGCAGAAGGAGGTAATTGGAATTGGAATGCACACATTTTGCTCGGTTTATAAAAAAAGGAAACAATAGCATTAGTGCGTACTACTGACTGAGTCACTGCTTGCATATGTTTGTACAAATGAACAGTTTTTACCTTCAATACCAAGTCTTCCCAAGTCTTCTGCTTCCAATTACCCTTATTCTCAGAATTTTCTAAACAAAACAAAGGATGGCGTACGTCAAGCCAAGGTCCGTTGGCTCGAACCCTGGTTCAGAGCGTAAATGCTCGGAGATACTGCCTACATCAAGTTACTCTAAAATTCGAGGGAAATTAAAGATCTGATGATGATGATGAGACAATGATCAGCAGCTTCTTGTTGCCGCAAAGAAGTTTCATAACATGGACTCAACACATGCGCTAAATCTAAAACTTTAGCAAGTACAAGTGGACAAATGGAGTGAAATGAAAAAATATATATTTTCCGGTACTTGCAGAAAGTTCAAAAATAGATTTCTTTTCCCCCTACCCTCCAAATACAGTGTAAGCTTTGGAATTACTGTATCCCACATTCCAACCAAGCTTGGCTCAAGAATTGGCGAGAGAGCTTTCAGGAGCTTTAGAACATGAAGTCCTCGACAACCACCAGGTAATGGATGACCAGACATCACCTGTGAATAAGTAGTAAGATCGTAATTGGAAAAAAAATTAAGATTAATAGTGATTTATGAACAAAATGTTTTCAAATCATGGTCGGTCTGCGGTTAGAAGTTCATTAATCAAACGATTGTCCTTCTGGTAATTGGAATATGTACAAGATTCAATTCAAGATCAAAAGGAAATAACATTGCATTGTCAACACTTTACAACAATTCACCCACCAAAAGACGTGAAATGATAGCAACTTGTCTGGGAATATTAGCTGAGGAAAAAAAAAATTAAAAGAATCATGTAGAACACTTTCAAAACTGTAGTTTGGTTATTCAAAGCATAAGCTATACATTTAGGTAGGTTTTCTTGGAAAGATTGCTGTTATGTAACAGATAAGCCGTTCACTTTAACCATGTCAAATAAAGTTCCGTTTTCAACTCTTTCACCTCTGAAGTGCTCCCCCCCCCCACCCCCCTCCCATTGACAAGCAAGATTATCTGGCGTTAGACACAGTAAAATCTCTAAGTACATGTATCAGTATTCAGAGGGAAAGGGTTAAAATGCCTAAGAAAGTGCATTCAACGTATGAAGCCTTAACCAGAAGCTCATCACCTTTAAAGTGTCTGCTTCAGAGCTGGCGTTTTTTTTTAGTTTAAAAATTTCCTTATTTGGATGTAACGTAGCTCGTGCATTTTCCCGCGCGTTTAAAAATTTCCTTATTTGGATGTAACGTACCTTGTGCATTTTCCCGCGCGTTCAGCTTCGATCTAATTTTTGTCCATATTTGGGCATAAAATTAGTGTCCTAAAATCTCCAGCCTTAGGTTGTTTCAAGGAAAAGAGTTGCTAGTTACATGTGCTTCTGGGTTTAACCCATTGACTCCGAGAAGTGAGACTTCTAGTGAGACAACTTTGGTATTTTCTAAAGAAACTGTGGTGCTGAGTCGGTGGGAGAGTGAAACAGGAAATTTTGGTTTTATCAAACGTGTTGAGAAAGGTCGAATTACCACCGTGAACGATTTGGAAAGCTGACGTTTCGAGCGTTAGCCCTTCGTCAGGAATTAAAATGGCGCGCAAATGGTTTTGATGCATCTGTGTCGTTTTTTTCTACATCTCCGAGTAGGTGTTCGCGAAAGCGGTCCGTCAATCTACTCCCTGTTTCGCCTATGTAGATCTTCGTACATAGTGCACATGCAGGTTATGCAAAAGATGACATTTGCGGAGATCCATGTAAAGTGGTCAGTGATTTTAACGGATCGATTCGGTTCCGAGATCTTAACCATGTTAGAAATATAAGGACAACTTTTGCATCGTGTGCGTGTGCGTGTAATTTTAATCTTCCTAATCACTCCCACCGCAACATGACAATTTGCGGCCTATCCTTACATCACGGAACAAAGAATTAGCTGCAAGAATCTGGAACAAAAATTCATCTTTCAGCTAGGTACACTCCATCCTCACGGAATCAATGAACGTCTCTCATGCCATTAATTTATTCACAATTTCATGTTACCAGATTTCCACCAATAGACCAATTCGGCTAACTCAATGTTGTACCCAATTCAAATCTTTTGGGAATAAAACGTTTCGTTCCAAGTATTTCCATATCATTAAAATTAATGTGAATGCTTCATTGTCATGCAAATTCCACGCACAAAAAATCTTAACCCCGAGAGATTTGAATTGGGTACAAAATTGAGTTAGCCGAATTGGTCTATGGCAAAGCTCCTCCACACCCGCATAAAAACCAACAACACCCCCAATTCCTCTATTCGCTCTGACGAAGGGCTAACGCTCGAAACGTCAGCTTTCCAAATCGTTCACGGTGGCAATTCGACCTTTATCAACACGTTTGATAAAACCAAATTTTCTAATGAAACAAATTGTTTTACCCATTAATGGAGAGCGGTTTAGGAGTCAATGGATTAATGACAGCTTTGAATGACATGAGCATTTTCTTTTTAGGTGAATCCTTACTTTTTTCTTCAAAATCAATAGTGAAATCCTCAGCCTGCTCTTCTCGCTTTTTTGTTGCTAGGTGACAAATACAGCGACACAGAGGATTCATGGCAGAGGTGAAGGGTTCAGGAACAAGGCATTCCAAAAGGTATGGCCACAAGACCTGCAAAATGCAAAAAATATATAATTCCTTTAAACTATTGAGGGTGAAAGTTACTTGATTTTACTCCGCCAAACACCAGACGATTTTACTTGTCAATGGGGATAGTTTAGGAGTAAATGGGTTAACAACCCCTACATCCACTCTGCGTCCTCTTTAAAATACATTTTTTGAAATTAAACGAAAAAGAAAACTTGGTGGCAACCTGTTACAAGACTGTGCATAGAGGTTTTATTGTCACAGATGAACACCTCATCAAAGTGAAAAGAAGTTGCAGGTTTCTGAGTGCAGGCCTTAACACCACAAGATGTGAAATCACTAAACTAGTCGACATTCTAAATAAAAGTTCGCCGACTTGCTGAAAAACTAATAACAAAAATAATATTTTGTTATATTTACTCACAGGTTCCATAACATCAACAGTGGTCGTCAAAAGGTAAAGGATGTTTTCACACATTCTCTGAAGTGCTTGAGGAGAAACATCTGCATCAACGGGTCTTCTTGTTTTCTGAAAATGTACACAGTAGAATAAAAGAGGGTCAAAGAATGTTATTGTTTACAAAACAATAACATGCTGTTGTTGTTGTTGTTGTTGTTTGCTGCTTACTTGCTTCGCTTGTTCTCCAGCAAAAACAGCAGGAACTTTGATAAGAGCTAGTTTAAGTTGATGAGGTCCAGTAGACATTAAAAACAAAAGTGCATTGCTGTCCACAGATCCGTACCTCTTCATCGCTGATAGCACACTGTCTGACAATAAACTCCACAAGTTTGTGGCCACCTTCAAGCTCCAAGTAGCGATGATGGGCCATTGCTGTTATACACTGAGCAAACATGTGCCTCACCTGCCAAAAGAAATTAATGAGCAATAATATTATTACAAACTACTAAGCCTTTCAACAGACTTAACTATTAGAGGGTAACGTGAAGTGCTAGCTTTTTACCCATATGAGCCATGTGAGTAGTAGCCCGTTTCAGTTGATCTCAATCTGACTCCAAGGTTTCTTTTTCGGGTCCTCATGTCCTCCACGCGGACATTTACATAATCATGTAAAAGGACATAAACAACAATCCTCCGCCATTGCCAAACACTATAAGAACATGCACGGGACAATACCCTAGGGCCTGCTAAAGCATTTAGAAATTCTTAAGAAATGCAGACAAAAAATTTGACTGCTTAGTGTACGAAATGATTTTTATAAGAGCGTTAAAGCCAAATCTCAACATGCAATCAGACTCCATTCGTGCAAAAGTATTTTTATTATCTTTTTATAATCTTCTCACCCTCTTATGTTAATTCTTCCCGCCAAAACCGCTTTAAATGTTGCAATTTGCATTATCTCTTTTTTTATATTTTCCTTGATAATGGAGTAATGAATACTCCGAAACGTCGGTTTTTACAGTTTTATATTACTATTATTATTATTATTATTATTATTATTATTATTATTATTATTATTATTATTATTGTGTGCTTTTCTGGACATATCTGTATGAGGGAAAGGTTAAAGGGTTTTTCGTTTGGATTAAGATGTTGTTCACTCTTCAATGAGTTTCAAACACAAACTTTTTGCAAAACAAAAAAGGACCTAGTCCCGTAGCAGTCTGTCCTATTTGGAAAACCATTGTTGGCAGAGTATATGGTTACGGATTTTCATTTATTTATCTATCACAAGCTACTCAACAATGCCAGGGTTAATAATGACATGTGATGTTGCAAGACTGCAAAGAAATGTGATGCAACTGCCAACCTGGAAACAACCTGCAGGCCACAATAAAATTACAGTAATGTGAAATGAATAGTTTATTTTATCATAGTTACCTTCAAGTTATGATCATTAAAAAGAATCTGAACCCCTGTGATGATCATCTCTTCCTTGTTCTCTAAAAATGATCCTGTGACAAAAAAACAAACCTAACCCAAAAGCTTCACCCTGTACATTTAAATTTTGTCACTTACGCTGAGATAAAATATCAATAATTTGAATCTTGTGTGACAAAGGATACTTATCCTCTAAACCAGACGTACATGACCTTGAAGCATGTAACTTGCAACTCTTTTCCCTGTTGTCTAATAATATTTACATAGAAAGGTGTAATGGGTACTCATTACGGGTTGGAGACTGTTTATCAGTACCAAGATTCGAAACTAGATTTATGAAGGATTCACTGGCTTACAGAGGCACTGTTCTATGTAACACAATCTGTCTCAATGAGAACGGAATTTCGCATCTGAGCAACAAAGACCGCAATCTAATACGAACAAAAGATTATTTTAAGGATTTTAAATTTGACCCTACCTCCACCTCGACTACGCGGCATAGAAATGCTGATTTCATGGACAATTGACAATCTATTAGTTGAAACTTTCGTAATTTATTAGTCGACAACCTTGTAAATATTTTAGCATCATTTATTTATTGTTATGGTATTATATCTTACAAAATTATGATTTATTTTAGTTTTTAATTATTTATACACGACCCCACAAGCTTGTAGCTTTAATTTTTATCGTGTTTAAATAAAGGTCAAAAAAAAAAAACAAAAAAAAACAAAGCTGGGGGTTTTAGGACACCAACTTTATGCAAAATATGGACAAAAAATTAGATCGAAGCTGCATGCATGGGAAAATGCACGAGCTACGTTACATCCAAATAAGGAAACATTTAAACTAAAAAAACGCCAGTTCTGAAGCAGAGTTAAACGCTTTCAAGGTCATGAACTTTTGTCTAAATGTATTAGCACAATGAATAGTAAGATTTTGTACATCCAGCAACCAATCACCGAACTTTTGCGAGCTTAGTCTTGCATCACAGGAAAATTGTCTCATTCTTTAGTATTGACTAATATTGGTCTTCAGTTTTTTTTTTCAAACTGATCTACACTAACACTATCTTAATTTACAATAAATCATTTTTCTTACATCTTGCATACCTTCAAAAAGGCTAAAGTACTTAAAGCAAGAATTTATGACAAGATTTTCAGATCCAAATACTGAGTCCCTCGTCCTCTTGAAAGGCTGATCTAAGTTACATTAATACATGTATGCCCACCTTGAATATCACTTACGATAATGTTAAGTCAGACAAAACCTACCAGAAGAGTTGATCAAGTGTTTAATAGCTGAGAGGGATGCAATACGCGCCTTTTCATTGCCTGCTTCCAGCTTTTGAAGCAAGAAGGCAATGACACGGTCTGAAAAGGCAGGAGCTAAAACATAAACAAAACAGTATTTATTGAACATACACTGTAATGCACAAATTGGATGAATTATTGTAAGCAAAGACAAAATTTTTTTTATTCAACTCATTAAATAATAATTCATGAAAGAAAATCAAAAAAGAAAATTATGTTTTATGAATTAATGGTTGTAGATCTGCTACAAACTTTTCAATTGAATTTCTTCACTTAGATGCATTGTTCTATGAACTACAACGATCATACACTGCCCGTGCACAAGTGGCTCGGCTGGTTGAGCATCAGGCTGCCATCGGGGAGGTTGTGAGTTCGTCTCACGCCAGACCAACACTTAGGTTCTTAAAAGTGCTGCCTACATGTACACCCACAAATGGTTAGACTTTCAAGTCTCTCGGATAAGGACTATATAAACCATTGGCCCTATCTCACAAATTAAATATCTTCCATGTTCCTAAGTTCCCTGTGGGACGGTAAAGAACCCACACACTAATCAAGAAGGGGATGCAGTTAACATGCACTCAAACAAACAAATAACAAACAAACAATTGAAAATCATATAATATATGGGTAAGGTAGGTTACATTATTCCCATAAGTGATTTGGCAAATCTACAAGTCCTCCACTTTGCCTCAAATTTGTAAATTATGTGATACAACACTGATGCCCATGTCACAAGTACTAATGTTACATAGAAATATCATTCTACACATAAATTATTGTAAACAGTGTTACTTACTCAGCACCGAAAAGCAGCGCAAAACTTCATTATGATTCTTTACAGAAACTGGATTTGAATAATCTGGTAAATTACATGCCTGGCAACAAACAGAGATACAAGCACATAAAAAGTCTTTATTATATGGCTAGTGTTTCTGGTCAATGTAACATGCACTCTGATTGGCTAAGAGCAGCTAAGCACTAGCGCATTATTCTCCTGTAATGCCCATGGGTTGATTAATGTATGGATTATGCAAATTAGTTTGTTCTTCTTTTATAGTTCTGTTAGCCATATACATTGTAATAAACAACTTAATAGCCTTTCAAGACCGTTCGGTCGTTACAGCAAAATCTCAAACCTCGGCCTAGCTGTATTGTGGCAAGGCCTCAGTTTGAGATTTTGCCGTATTAAGTAGTTAAAAACAGGAAGGAAATGTTTCATCAAAATTCACAACTTCAACAATAATCAAAGTTATACAATACAGGGAGCTGTCCTTTGTTTGCTGAGATATTTCATTATTATTATTTTAATCTCTTACCATAGTGTGTAGTCCTCCAAGTAAGTTGTCAATTAAAGGCACTAATATTGCACCATCATCCTTACAAGAGGCCTCCAACACCAAACACAGACCCTGGATTGAAGGAGAAAATTATTTAAGGTTATTTCAAAGCTTTGTGGGTGAACTCCAGAAAAAACGTCATACACAAGATGTTTTCAAGGAAACTCCCACAAGGTATATACCAATGGAAAGGTTATATGAAATGCAGAATTTGAGAAGCATATTTTCAATTTTGACAGAAGCCGGTAAACTTCAAAATGACCGACTGGCATTATTTTAATCAAATTAACAGAGTATCAAATGTGCTTGTCAATCCAAAATAACTGTGTAGTGTTAATTTTAAAAGTGTCTGCAGTTTCTGGTATTCTCATTGGTTATCTTTTTACACCTTTTGCTGTTCATTTAAGCAAAATATACATTCATTTACGTTAGCAGTTGAAACTATATGGCAAATATACGTTCATTAGCACTTCCATGAACTTCATGAACATGAACGAACTTTCAATAACGCTATTTGCATATGTATTAACATTCAATAGCATCAATCTCACGCGATGGTTAATCTTTAACGCCAACAGAAAACCAATTGCACAGTATGACATTCAATGGCGTATTAGAGACATGTAATAATGCACTTTGCATAGAGACGCACAATCAATTGAACCTTCATACAATCGTTTAATCAAAATGGTCAATCATTAACGTGGACTGACAAACGTTGGTATTTTTCGATTTTAGTGTCATTCATCGTAGTTACATGTATTCTAAAATACTGAACAAAAATACATAGAGTATGTACATTTTTTGCACAATCTTTTGCTGAAGCAGATATAAATTGAAGAAAATTTTCCACGTACAGTACTGTAACAAACAGAGTATGCTGTGTGAACAAGTACAGTACATGTAGACGCATTGGACACAGAAAGACCCGAAGAAAATCATGCCACCAAGAAACAGAATCTTACTTGAACAGCGACACACCTAAGGGGATTATGACACTTTGACAGTTTAATTTTAATTAATTAAATGCTCTTTCAACTAAGTTAACCACCACCAGCATTATAATAAGCAGTCATCGTTTTAGTGGTCATCTCTTTAGCGTTCAGTGTTTTAGCGGTGATCGCTTATAGTGCTCAGTCATCATTTCTCTTCAGCGATCTTTGGTCAAGATGTGCAGTCTTCTGTCAGACTCAAAAGTGCAGGCTCACATATATCATTGTGGTTTTCATCAACCAGGTTTTCATGAGTTTTTCTCAGGCATTTGGAGGGGTTTTCATCATTAGTTTTTGAGATCTATTTTTCCTTCCAATGAGCCCATCAGTGTGACAGGTGCCTGGAATAGGGTCTCATGGCTGGATTGTCGGGATTTGCCAGCCATGGGGGCAGTATTCTATCTAGGGGCAGGCTGGCCTCTGTGGAAGCCCCTGAATACTCCAGGCACCCACCTCCCATTTCAGCAAGGCAGCTGGTTAATTAACATTTTATTTTTTGGGACCGTGATAATTTGCGCTTGTTTCAACATGTATTTCGTTCCCATTTTTTGGAAAACAGTTAGCTTTAATGATAAACTATAATTTGAATGAAAACAAAATTGTGCAAAAGTAGTCCTGAAGGGTTGGAAGTAACCTTAAAATTGTGGCTTGTAGTAATCAAAACTACACATACCAAAGGTAGTGCTGGAGAGACCTTCGAGGAATGGAATCACAAGATAATCATAAGATAATTCACACCTGGGATGATTGGGAAACACAAACTTATCACACTAACTTTAACTTGACTTATACCTGTGTAATGAGGTAATGTTCTGTGTGCTTTCTGTAAAGGCCTGTAATTCCAGGAAGTAACTTTGGAAGCTGTTCTTCTAGCTTGTCCTTGGCCATTACAAGGGTCATGTGACCAAGAGCATCCACAACAGCAAGACGAACCTAGTTTATGCACCAATAGAAATCTGACATTAAAACCTTTGATATACTGTTAGAGAAAGATGAAGACTCCAACCTAAGGATTACTGGTAAGTACCCAAAAAGCACTCATCTCAGAATAAAAAACTAATTATCAACCAATAGGATATTGAGGCAGATAAAATTAATCACCCCAACCCACTAATTTTGCTTAAATAATGAACTGCAAAATCAAGTCATATAGAAAAGGAAAATTATTGTAACATAATGGCTGTGGAAAATAAATTTCCTGACCTTTGCTTCACTTGATCTGATCCACACACTGAACAAAACATCATAAGTTGCAGAAATCTCGCCATAAAATCTGTCAATCGTTATGTCAGGATATGGTGCATTTTCTGCATTTGCTGTATAGTCAATAATACTTTCACAGAATCTGGCAACACCTTTTAAGAAAAAAGAAACACATTCTTTTTTATTACCACCAACATTGTAAAACACTTGAATCATCATCACTGTCATAGTGATCAGAATAAAGATTAGCATATTAATAATTATTACACAAACATGCACGAACTGGCAAGAGATTTTTACATGAGTGATGTTTGATTAATATCATTGATAAAATCTCACTAATCCTCTAAGCAAGAATTGCAAGATGAGATCAGAAGTTGGAAGGAGAAGGTTTAAGGTGTCTCAAACCAGTTTCAACACTTAAAAGAAACGTTCTTATTAGAAGGATTGACACTACAACACTTTATCACTCAACAGCAATGTTATGGTACCATACCAAACACCAATTATTGCTGACAAAGATTTGGTCATTTTTGTGATCTAACAAGTTACCATGGCAACAGGAATTCCCTGCAAAAACACCTCAACATTTAAGATAGCTCTAAATCTGCTCCACAGAATTTTATCTTGGCCTGCTGATCACTTTTTTGCAATAAAAAATTGGGGTCACTGAATTCATTTTTCAGATACGAGCAACTAAATACAAAATATACGATGTTTTGCAAGGCTTTCCAGTTGCCATGGTAATTTGTCATATCACAAAAATGACTGCGGCTTGTTTCACATGGTACCATAACATTACTGTTACGTGATAAAGTGTTGTAGTGTCAATCCCTCTAATAGCAAGCTCTCTTGAAAGTGTTGACAGTGGTTTGAGCCACTTTAACCCATTGACTCCCAGGGGTTTCCCATTGATGAGTAAAATCGTCTGGCATTAGACAGAGTAAAATACTAAAGTCTGGCTGGTTTCGGCCGGTTTGGATGACAAAGGGGTAATGGGGACTGTATAGGCTTCATCCAAAAGCAAGGCAGGTTCACCAATCTTAGGTTTTCTACACACTTACAGTTAGCAATAACCCATCTCAAGTTGTCTTGTTTCGCCATTCCCATCATTGGTAACATACGACCAAGAATGTCTTTGAGAAAGGGAACAACACCAAAAGCTGCAGATTGTAAAAAAAAAAAACTAATAAAAGAAGGGCATAATTATGTAGCAACATAAGAGATCTTAATATTAAAGTTTGTGAAAACTTTACTCAGGGTTGAGGTGGGACACTGTCACAAATAAAACTACAAGAGCCCCCTTTCCAAAAGGAAATACACTGCATATTTCTGTGTACTGACAGTCCTTGATTTTATTAATAGGTTTATAACCTGGGGAGGGGGCAACAAGACCAATAGATAAAGAGATACAGTATAGTAAGAGAGCTCTTATGAGGTAAAGGATCCAATGCTTTCAAAAACAATACAGTTCAGGTTGGGGGGCATGGGTAGAAAAAGGAGGAAGCCACATCCTCCACTTTCTCAAATCCCATGATACACTTATTTTACCCCCCAAAAATTTGCAGTGGAGGGGGGGGGCAGGGGGGGTAAAAGAGATGTATTATGGGAGAATGGCTGAGTGGATGGGATGCTAAACAGTCCACTAGCTAAATTTGTTCCTAGTTCTAAGTCCTCAGTTCAACTTGTCTGCTGTGTTTATCATAGCATCCTGCCTTTTCCATAATCTCTAATCTGTTAAATATACATTCATTATTGAAGTATCACTTCCATTGGCCTTTACAAGTCCCGAACAAAGGTGATCAAAGGAGTTCAATCATATTTTAATATTACAATATGGTGCCAAATACTGTCTCTCAACTATCCTTTTTTATTTATCCAATCAGGGACCCCAGAATCAACAGAAGTTATGGAATGTCTAAGGGAATCAGTTTCTAAAAATCTGTCACTTCCTTGGAATTTGTTAATTCGTTAACAGAGATGACAAACGTAAATTGATCACTGACCACAGTTAACATTTTCAAGCCTACAATCAATGCACTCTTAAAAAGAAGGGCTACCACCCTGAACAAAGAGCTTTGTGAATCTCACTCTTTCAATATTATTGACTCTACATGTAACACACTCAAACCTCTGGTTACGAGCACCTCTTATAAGGGCCACCTCTCCTCAGCAACCACTTTTTTAAAATACAAAAAGTTTCCAAGTAAAATCACAATTTATACATGTACATGTATTTGGAACCTCTTGCAAGTAAGCAGCTATTACCACTCTTAGAGCTAATAGTTTGAAATTTTCTTTTTGTTTTTGACCTCCCGTAAACAACCACAGTCACCACTTGACATGCAATAGAGCAGAAATTGGATAATGAGGTGTTGAAACTTATTATCACATTACTGGGTAGTACAAGAGAGGAAAATTTCTCAATGGGAAGTACTAGATGTATCGGTGTATACCAATATTCAATAAGCGATCGGTTTCAAACAACTTTATTCCGTTTGGTAGCAGAAGTGTAGCGCATAATTGAAGCAGTGGTCAGTCAATACAATATGTAGTATGTGGTATGTAGTTCGAAATCCGATGGCCTTCAGATGCTGTCTTATCACAGTTGTTTCTGTGTCAATTAGTAATTAGGCAATTATCGTTTGTCACGTGGTGTGCGCGTAATCATGTGAAATTATAATCAATGACGATACACTCCCCCCGCCAAAGACGAGTTAAGCCAATATTTTCGTTTACAGTAATAGAGTGTTGCTCAAGTTATTATGCAGATAGGCTGTGTTCATCATTGGGTAACAGAACGACCAATTTGTTAACTGGTCTCTCAATTGTCACGTAACCTCTTCCGCTGTATTGCAATACCGGTTCTCCAGGTTTTGGGTTTTTATACTGTACTTGAACTTTGCGTACTTTGCCGTCTTGTCCTTCGAATGTCTTTGATACTTTTCCCAGTTTCCATTGGCTTCTGACTAGATTGGAATCCTGGATAAGAACAACGTCTCCTACTTTTAAGTTTCTATGTGCAGTATGCCATTTTTGTTGTATTTCTGCAATTCTTCTTGAGTTAGTTTGCGAGCTATATCTCTATCTATCATGTCCTGTATTTGTTGTTGATAGGTTTCAGCGTGTTTCTTATTTTTAGAAAGTCGTTTTTCGGTCAATACTAGCATGCCGAATGCTGCTCTTCTGTTGTCTGGGAGATCAAAAGGATCTCTGATCCAAGGATATTCTGCAGTCCAGAATTTTTCTTTTGCGTCATGGCTCAAATTTTTCTCAATTAATGCTAACTCCTTTTCTTCCTTGATTGTGTAGGCATTGCTACCCAGTGAGCATCTCCCGCACTTGCATCCACCGCAGCTAGGCTTACATTGTATTCCGAGATTCTCCATGTTGTAGAAGTCTTCGATTCTTACCATCTTGACATGATGGGCGTACATTGTTCCAATGAGGGACTTTTCGTTGGTTCCTTTAAGAACTGGGCGTGTTCCACCTATACATCGTCCGAACTGATTTCTCAATAAAAGTAGATGTCCAGAACTTTGTTCCTTTAAGGAGTGGAAGTCTGCGTATTCATAACCTATCAAGGTATCAACCTCTCCGGTGGGCCTTATTAAATCTTCCTCGTGTACGTCTTTGAATAGTTTAGAGATCCCCTGTATGTCGATTGATGGAATGGGGGAGGTTATCTTGTCGATTCCGTAAACGTCGAACACGATTGCGTTGCCCTGTTTGTCAATAAGTGGGAGCTTGTACTTAAAAGTGTCCACGGTTTCACTTTCGCCACCTACTTTGATAATTGATAGTTGTGCCTTGATACCCTTGAGGTTTTCAGCTCTTGCCTTTGCATTTGTGATAAAACATAATGACGCTCCCGTGTCCCACAAAACGTTTGCAAATCCATTCTTTGTAGGTATCTTCTGTATTTGGAGTAAGCACGTTTCAATTTCGTTATTACACACACTTGCAGTACCGCT
>NC_090892.1:69564154-69574154 GCF_036669925.1 Montipora capricornis | reverse complement strand
CATACAATCTTGGACAAAATAAAATGAAAAATTATTCCCCCCCCCCCTCCCCCTAAAATCACTGATGAATCTGTATGCAAATTCAAGTCCGCCATTATTGGAGGGTGGGGTGGTCTTCATTTTCCATTTGAAATGTCCAAGATTGTAGCTAAGTGCATCAGACTATGCAACTTTCAAGGTGTAGCCTTTCTTCAAAACAACCAATGCAGCATTATCAAAACGTACAAATACAAATTTTACTTTCGGTACGCTCGACACGTGCACAGGAAGTAGCACATGACAGTGGGTATATGTATCTCCATCAGAAGTGAAATAAATTTATTCTTATGAAGTCATCACAAAAGATCACGAAAGAAAGGCTAAGAGAAAATTAAATTGACTCCAGAAATGCAACAATTGTGCACAACCTGTGCTTGTGTAAAATATGTATGTATCACCCTTGATTCATGTAATTTCCAATCGGACGACAGCACCTGATCACAATGATATCAGGCCTGCAGACAATTAAAGTAAAAAACAACTCAGCAGATTTAAAACCTGTATGTGACAGAAGCTAACATGAATTATTCTAGGAATCAACATTTATGGCAATATCAATTTCGAGATGAGAATTTAATTCTGCTTGTGAATTAGGGAAATCAGCAAGATAAGTTCCTTGCATGGGGTTCATGAAGAAAGCTTACTTAACGTACCGTCAACTTGCCCTCCGGTCTTTTTTACCCCATTCTCTGCCATTTTAACACCTGTCTATATCTTTTTCTCCCGTATACCGACAAGAACTTACACACATTGACGAAAAAGATAAAAGAAAGGGACTGAAGTCACGAAGAAGTTTCGAAAATGACATTGGAAACCATTCCTAAAAAATAGGACCGCTGGATTCACTTGAGCGTAACGCAGGCTCTCTTCCAAAAAAAAAATTGATCCAACATGTTGCCAGTTAAGCTCGCATATTATAAAACAAGATGAATGCCAAGATGAATGCCACCTTTTCCAGCCGTGGCTAAACGTATGAATCATGTCGTGCTCAATGTTGCAAAATGTTGCATTGCAATGTTGCTAGGGTTTGGCAAATACGTCCGCGTTCGCAGGCTAAAACGCGTTTGGCCACGCCTTAACATAGCGTGCGTGTTAGTCCAAGAACCCTGGGTGGACCAGCCAATTTTTTTTTTCCGGCATTGACTTTTTAGCAGGAAGGGAAGCCAACTAGAGCTGCGGGCAACAAAAACGTAGCACAACAGGCACGTCCAGCACAAAAAATGCACAAAATTGTATTTGAAAGGCACTCAACAAGAACGAAAAAGGCCTCAAGGTCCTCAAGTTGGTCTGCGGCAACTTTCAAAGGTAGAAATTCTCGATGTTATAGTTGTTTTTTTATTACATTTGTTCAACCTGCCGAAAACAAATTAATTACAAAATCAACAAAACAATGGGAAAAGCGAATTACAGCTACACTGAAACATGGTCAAAAACATAAATCACTCATTACCTATAAGCTTAACGGTATTACCGGATTTTCTTTCTGAATTTAGTTTGGTGCAGTGAGAAAAACTGAAAGTTTTCTGGAGTCCGTCTTCAGCAGCTGCACTGTGCATGGCAATTGAACTCGGCATCATTCTCAACAATCCAAACTCTTTGTTTACATGGGCATTTGACTTTGTTTCACTTTGTTTGCCTCTATCTATTAAATAACTAACAACAAATGAGAAAGTTTTTTTCAAGAAAGGGAAATTTGGGACACCATACGTTTCACCGCCACCAGACTATCTGACCATTTCTTATAATATGCGGCTAGATTGCAGAATACCTGTCCCACCACATATCTAACTTTGAAAAATAGGCACGCATTGCGTACGTGTAGTATAGCAGTAACATGACGAAGTGCTTTATTCCATAACTGTCAACTGAGCTGCGTTTTGTTTTCCAGGAGATGCAAGTTGTCTTTTCGTGACATGTAGCCCTAATAGTACACATCGTAAATCATTATAGTGCTTTGGTAGATGTCTTAGGTAAATAGCCCCCTGAGAAGACATGTAGTTACTAGTAAAATACTAAACCCGGAAAGATTGAATAAAATAGAAGGGAATCGAGAAATATTGGCTTCAAGGCAGACTTGGGCTCGATTGCCAGCTGCTCTGTCGGGAAATGAGCCAGCGCTCACTCCCGAAATCGGGGAGGATACCCGGCGGAAATCGAGCCTATGCAGACATGAAGTTTGCTTCAATTTCGTTTTCACAGAAAGTTTCAAGAGTGTACTCTGCGAGTCTGACAGCAAGTTCACTGAACTTAAGCTCTATCCGGTGGGGTTAGCATCTGGATGGGAGACCTCAAATTATACGACTTGCCGTCAGAAACATAGTAGTACCATATCCTCACTCATCACCTCATCGCATAAGATTAAGTTATGGGAAGAGTCCGCGACTGATGAGGTGGTAGCCTGATGCAACGAGGATAAGAGCATGTAGGGGCTTGGTCAACCTCCACCAGGGGAGGCGGGTGGGTCGCAAAAGACGACTGTCTTTGTGGAGTAGAGGACGAAAAGACCACGCTCCAAGCGGAGAGACCAAATTTAAACTCGAAATGGCGCAAAGCATTACTGACGCTATAGCACGGGCGAAAACTGGAATGTGATGGAATAACGGCGTGTTTTGCAATGACCTAATTAATTATGCAGTGAGAATAGTACCATATCCTCACTGCATACTCATTACCTCATCGCATAAGATTAAGTTATGGGAAGAGTCCGCTCCTGCCCTCGCCACCACGACAACAACTCATAAATTGGCAAACAACACGGATACCAAACGTTTCCAACATGACTCCCATTTAATTCTCTCCATTACTCACGTTCCTCTTAATAACCATAATTCTAAACGGAACTCCAAAACAAAAAGGGGGGGTGGGGAGGCTGGCGAAACATAATGCAAGGAGGCAGTATAAGGCTAATATCATGATTTACATGAGCTATGACCACTAAGCAATCTCTCCCACACTGGTAAATGATTATGAATTTCTCCGGCGCTGAAAAACGTAGGATTAAAGAAACGGAACTGCTCGATGTTAGCCAGGTCCGTTGAAGCAACGACCATACTCGCCGAAGGAAGGAGCCCAACGAAAGGGGAGGTCCCCTGCTTTATACTACACACGGGGATATCACCGGAAGGAGGAGCAAGAGGTACCTTTCCGACTCCCTTCAAAATCGTGTTTGCGTCTTTGGCCACCTTTGCTCGCACGGGATCCCCCAACAATCCCAGAAAAAGACGCTGAAGCTGTTGGTCATCCACGAAATCCGACCTGGTCTTTATCTCATCCAAAGCAGCAGCGTACTCATCGGCTTTTTGGTGGTTCTCGTTTCTGGCCAAACGCAACAACGACTGTAAGAGCTCAACCGCCTCATACTTGTCAAACATCGCCGCTGGTCCATTTATATAGCGACGAAGCGCAGCCAAGGTTGACTCAGAACTGTCTAGAGTCCTAAGGCGTTCCAAGGAAATGACCTTTTCCTCTAGTACTCTAATGCGATCGGCAGCCTATCATGAAAAAGAAAACACACTCGAGGCTATTGTCTTCACCAATGACATGCCCCAACGTTCTCCAAAAATAATTAACCTAAAAAGTCACTAGCTGCTGGCATACCAAACATTCCCCACCGAAGGAGAGCATAATAAAACCAACAGTGCGAGAAAACTATAACATCCTTTGCCATAATGTTGCCGTACCCCGCGGCAAAACGTTAACACTGAAAAAAGCGCAACCATACAAATGAAGCTACACATAGACCGCGCAAAACTGTCTCAACTGGCGGAAATCCTTAATTTATAAGCACACTGACTGCAACGTCTACCGAGGATATGCCTTCGCCAGTAAAAACTAGCGGTATACCAAACAAACAAACGCTCCATAAAACTCTTCACTGGTGGAATACCGATTTGAACTGAACGCAATGCTGCCCTCACCAGTGGAAATCCATAGATCATGCGCAACTTGTAAGATCTATACCACGAGCTGCCTCCGCCAGTTTAGAAAATCTAGCGTTGTACCAAATTACGAATATTGTACCAAACTCTTTCTCTTGTGGAATACCAAATTAAAACACACGCAAAACTGACTTCACCAGTGGAAACCCATAATATTTAAGCACACACATGTCATAAATACCATCGCCAAAAAGGAAACTAGCGGGCTGCTCCACACTAAATTGTAACGCCGGAGACATGGCACAAACAAGGCTTTCCTTACTCTGTCCGGCACTAGACCCGTCCCATATTGATCATGCCAGAAACTAAGGATTTCCTTAAATACTAAAATAAACAGATACCAAGGCGAAACCCAATATACCGAGGGAAAAATTTGGAACTAGGGAAAACGAGGGGCAGTATGCAGGTAGACAACAACGCACGAGGAAGAAAGACCACGCTCCAAGCGGAGAGACCAAATTTAAACTCGAAATGGCGCAAAGCATTACTGACGCTATAGCACGGGCGGAAACGGGGGAATGTGATGGAATAACGGCGTGTTTTGCAATGAGCTAATTAATTATGCAGTGAGAATAGTGAAAATTTCTGTTTTTTACGCTCAAAGCAAGGTAAAGATTTTGCTAGCCTGCTTTATGCAAACAAAACAAAAGTTTTGGGAAGAGCAGAAGGAAGTTTTTAGGAAGCGTCGATCGGAGTAAAACAAATTGCCATCAGCAACAAAGTTTTCTACATGAAAACAATATAAATTTCGTGCCGCGAATATCAAAAGTTATCATCAGCGAAAAAAGTTTTGGGAGATGTTTGCGACGTTCAATTTTTCTATTGTACTTTTGGCTGCACAAATAAATCGCAAAATCGAAAGTGACGTCGATTTCAGCGGCCGACACCGGGTTTTTGTTTTTGTTAATTTTGGATCACTTTAGTTTATCGAGCTCGCAAATAAAAGTGAACACGATTTTCAAAACAGAGCTCTGATTTAGTCGTGTACGCAGACACAAGGTTTACAAGGAACACGAATTTGAAAGCGAGCTCGCACTGTAACTTTCGAGCTCGATCGAGTCTGAGCACGATGGCCACACTGGATGTCGAATCTTTCGAGTTCCAGTTTAAATTACGAACGAGGACTTAGGACTTCCTTAGGACTAAGGAACGCAGTTCTCCTCAACCTATTGAAATGACTGGTCAAAGATACAATCAAAGGTGAGTAATTAAAAAAAACACGGCATTCATGTGAAGCAGCTTCTTATATTTTCATTGTTTTAGGGTATGGTAAGCAAGTTAAGCAACTATACCAAGCAGGACTATAAAAGGAGAACGATACAAAGCAGAAGGGTACTCCGGGCTAATTGCTATCCTATTTTCAAGCCTAGGGTTCTTGCCTCCTTTGCAACCGACAAATATGGTCACTGTGTAGAAGACTTTCTGCATCTGGCCGATCGAAAGTTTGGGCCGTCATACAACGATTTCGCGCGGCAAGAGTGCGAAAGTTCTTCCTTTTGTAACGCCCGTAGACTACAAGTGTCCAGTCGTTGAGAAGACGCAAAAAATGGCTCGACTAGTAACAGTGTTCACAAGAATCGTAGGATCACTCCGGATTTTAGTTGAGGGCGAGATGACCAAAGGCTAGTAGAACAGGGAACCTACTTTCCATACTCGTGGCCTGCGATCTCTACCACACCGTTATTGTCTGCTGATTGGATCTTTCCGAGAAATTAAAATTTCGTTCTGCCCACAGCGGTGAAAATCATCTCTTCACTGGAGTTCATCAAGGGGAGCCGGTATCTAGATTTATTCCTTGAGCCATCCTTTCCCGAGTAAATTTATTTTTAGGAACAGGTTTTTCCCGCGAAAAGTATTACTGACATAGCTTTGTTTTGATAGGACAATCACATGACTTTTTGAGGGCATGTAGTTTATTTGTGGCCCGAGTAGCATCATTAATATATATATATTTTTTTAATGGAATTGCTACTTTAATACAATACAAAGATATTACAAAGGAACCAAAAAAATTCACATTAAATTAAGTAGTAACATCATTGATGCTACGACTTCTTAGAACCACCCATTTTTATGCTTTCGGCTGTATTTTTCTAAACATTATCGTCTAAAAATGCTTAAATTTACTAAAAATGCCATTTGACTCTAAAAATCCTAAAAAAAATTCGGATTTTTGTATCTGGGCCTACAGGGCCTTTTGAGCTCCCGCTCTTCGTTAAGTATCAATTTTTTCCCCTTAACTAATGCGCCGATCAAATCGAAACTTCAACACCCCCCAACCCCCGGGCAAACCCTGGGCATTTGACCTTTGCCTGCGTGGGGTGGGGAAAATTGAACCGGAAGAGTCAGGTTTGAAATAATTTTTTTTTCGGGTGCCAAAGTCGCTAATAGCCATAGAACACGTGCTTGGACGAGATAAGAGTTTAAGGAAGAAATATAGCATCTGTGAGCGATTGGCGTACAAAAGTTGGGCACAGAAAGACAAATCCGACGACAGGGTAGGGCATTTAAAAACTATTTTGGCCCGAGGAGGCGGGAATTTGAACGATCCAATCTTCAACAGTTCAAATGCCTGTGGTTTCCACGTGTTGGGGCAGTTTCGAGTTGATCGGTGCATAACTCGTCCCACTTAAAGCTCAGAAATTATTATCAATGAATATTATCAACAATATGATTGAATTATGTATTTGCTTCCAGCTAGAGAACAAATTTTTACATATTGTAACTAATCTGTGAATCCAAATAGAAGGCTGCTACTTCTTTGTGGTACCCGCTTTAAAAAAAACAGGTACTTCCTTATCTCAAAACTGAGTACTCTGTTTGTATGAAACAAGGGAAATTTGAAGTGAATACGGACCGAAAAAAAACAAGGGGTTTTTATTCTATATCACAAAAAAGTTTTGAAAGACACAACTTTTATCTAAGGCAGACAGCCAATTCATTGTAATAACTGATACTTGCTTGTTTACTTCTTATCGGTGCGAGGTTACCTATGTTCCAACTGTACAAACATGGCAGGCGCCAGAACTACCATTTTATCGTTTGCTGCTGGATTATCATTTGGGGTTCTCATCACCACCATCCTGAATCACTTTAATAGAGAAGAAGTCATTCAAAAGTTATTTGTCCCAGAGAAGACTTCAGAGTCCGAGTCCCTAGATGTCACGCACAAAATCATTCACAGGGACATGGACAAATTCAAGGTCGAGTCGAAAGTCGATTTCGATGCAGATCTCTTAGATCATAATCACCATCTTTCTTTGAACGAAGAAGCTCTGAAAGAAAAGCAGACAATACGGATTCTCTGCTGGGTGATGACTAGTCCAAGTACGCTTTATACGAAAGGAAAACCAGTGAAAGAAACGTGGGGTAAGCGTTGCAACAAGCTGTTGTTTATGAGCTCGAAGGAAGATACCGACTTTCCTGCAATTGGATTGGACGTGAGGGAAGGACGGGACCAATTGTGGCCTAAAACACGAGCGGCTTGGGATTACGTTTATCGACATCATCTTGATGATGCTGACTGGTTTATGAAAGCAGACGATGATACCTTTGTTATCGTCGAAAATCTCCGACATTTGGTTTCAAGTTTGGATTCTGAGAAGCCCCATTTTCTGGGGAGATATTTCAAGCCCTTTGGCGGTTACAACAGCGGCGGAGCAGGATATGTATTCAGCAAAGAAACTCTCCGTAGGTTTAAGAAAGCACTTGAAGATACATCTTTGTGCGCCGAGGAATCATTCGCCGAGGATGTCGAAGTTGGGAGATGTTTGGGGGCAATGGGAGTGAAGCCATCATACACAAGGGACCCCAGCGGGAGGGAGACCTTCATGCCTTTGCCTCCAGAACATCACCTTATTCCTGGATACCTAACAAAGGATTTTTGGCTTTGGAGTTACGATAATAATCCTTATAAAGAGGGCCCTGAATGTTGTTCAGATCATGCAGTGACATTCCATTATATAAATCCTAATATGATGTATGTTATGGAGTACATGGTTTATCATCTTAGACCTTATGGTATGGTTCATGATGACCATGCACATGGCAAAAAATCTGAATCAACATCAAAATAATTTGAATCCCATGATATCATGATAGTGCTTTTTGTACTTGTCTCTACAAATAGACCGTCTTACAGTTGTAGCTATTAAAGTTACCTGGCCTAGAATGGAAGCAAGGCTTCCGGTGACCATTGTTTTGATACAAACTTTTGTCCTTTTCTAATGTTAATGTGGACTAATTAGCATTACAACAAATCAATTAACTTGATAAAGGCAGTGAAGTCTGTATCTATAACTGGCAGGCTTGCAGCCATTCATGGACTAGGTCACTGAGCAAACCACTGTAAAATGGCCTATTTAGAAGAGATTTTTATAGTGTTACTTGTCTTTTAAAATAAATAACAATGCCTTTTGCAAAGCACTCGTAATGAGGTGTTCTAGGACAATTTGTCAAAAATTACTGGACAAGATGTAAAAGCTTTCTGGAAGCAGTGGATTGTATATCAATGATTTCCTTCATACAGAAAAATGATGGTATTATGCAATCCTTTGCAGTAATTCAATATTCGCTGATCATTATTATTTTGTTATTACCTATTCTTCACCTGTTACAGAATATCATGGGAACTCGATATCTACAGGCTCCTTGAAGATTGTATTATGGCATAGTATATTCCATAGCCCTTCAAGGTTGGTTTTTTCCAGGCTTCTTTGAAATTGCTTAAGTTATTTTACTTCTTTCAAATAATCATTCTTGCTGTAAAATGGTATTTTCGATAAACTTGAATCGCCCCATGTGAAGGAATCCAGAATCCAGCGAATGTGAGGCTTTGGAATCTGGAATCCAGAGCGTGACATCCGGAATCCATTGCACGAAATCTAGAATCCACAAATTTTGATGGAATCCAGGATCCGTTTAACTGGAACCAGTGAGTGTGGAATCTGGAATTCATGGCTCAGGATCTGGGATCTCGAATCTGAGGGCCATCTGGATTCCTTTACATAGGGCAACTGGAAACTTTTCATCCTTCTCATGGCCAGTTTATGTTTGATATTAACGTCAATAGTGGCATTCTGATATTAGAGGTGTATGACACTGTAGAGTAGCAGGACACTATGTCCGCTCATAACCTAGGTAAAGGGCCTAGATTGCCAGGGTTTTTTGAAGCTCAATGGTTACTAAGAGCATCCAGTGGGTAATACGGAGGTCATAGGCTCTGATCAGGCCTAGGACACTGATTTTTCAGGTGTCTTTTCATCCATTGCCAAGCAAGTAACATGTCACCCTTTTCCGAACGCTTTACGTCTGACTCACCATAACATCAATAGTTGCATTATGATATTTTCTTGTGATAGATTTAAGTAATTCATCAATATTTTGCATTATTATGTGTTTTTCCTGGTCAGGTTATCCCTACCAGTAGCTTTATGCAGAATTACTTGTTCCAGGAGCTCTGAAAAAGGATCTAGGCTAACTCATTCATGCCTGAAGTGACCCCCATTTATGAGTAAAAATCGTCAGGCATTAGACACAGTAAAACCTGTAAGCCTCCCTCTCAGTACTGAAAGCATTATAACTTTATTAATCACTCACTGAAAAACTGTCCACATTAACCCTGTGACACCCTTAGCATTTTACTCTGTCTAATCCCCAACGATTTTACTTGTTAGTGGGAAACCCCCGGGAGTCAATGGGTTAATAGCTAATAATTTTATCTGCAAGCAGGCTTTTCAATTTTTCATGGCAGCTGGAATCATGCAAGTGGCAAAGACGTGAGTCAGACAAGACTGATGAAAAAATAAGAGCTTTCCTTTTTCAATCTCCTCCCACCTTAACTTTCCCTTGCATGACTTATGCTGACACAAAAAACTGGGGGGGGGGGGGGGGAGCCTGTTTGTAGGATAATAAACAATTATTATTGGATGAAGTTTTTGTGATATCCATAATTATCAAGGTCGAGGTGGGGGTTATCAGCCTCAGCAATAACCCACATCTGGATATTACAAAAACCAAATCTA
>NC_090892.1:69554154-69561654 GCF_036669925.1 Montipora capricornis | reverse complement strand
TCTCTCAATTTAGCCGGCTTCAGAGGTGATCCTCACACCTTCTTTCGAACTAACCGGTACTCCGCTCCCTGTTCCCCTCTCTGGGCTGCCTCCTCAGCTTCCTTACCTAACCCGTCCAGATACTTCCTCTTATCTCATCGTAAACCATACTTAACCTCCCTCATTGTAGCTTTCTATATTCTTGTTTCATTTCATCCTAGAGTCGCTCAGATCTTGTTACATTTATCTTGCTCTTCATTTTACTGCGTTCTCGGATCTCATCTCACAACTCTCATCAAAGATCCAGGTGGCTCTTTTCAGTCGTCTCCTTCAATCCTAAAACCTTTCTACTCGCTTCATCCGACTCTTTTTTGAACTCGTCACAGGTCCGCTCCAGTCCATCAAGGTCGGCAAGCGGTTGGATTCTGTTTCTCGACTTTTTTTGTTCCGTCATCAAACTTACCAGTACCAGAGGAAGCGGGGTAAAAGGTGCGCTCCGAGGATCTCAAGTTTATCGGTAACTCTAGTTCACTGTCATGTGATCAGGGCCTTTGTGTTTACTGTGACTTCAACGGTGATAGAATGATTTTCTTTCTCTTTTTTGTGTGATCCTCCTTTTAAATGAAGTTCAAGTTCAAGTTTTTTAGATTATGGAATTGGAAGCCAGCTATCCTGGCAGGGTGAATTTATGATGATACTCTCGACACTCTCGTGTGACACCTCACTTTGACTTCCGGTGATCCGGGTCAAGGACTGCGTTATGCGACTGGGGTATGTATGCATCATTGTTTCCGTGTCATAAGAGTAAGCTAGAGTATGGTGACACGAAGGATGGCTCTTTGTTTCCTGGTGCTGCGGACGACTCTTTTCGCTTTTTCTCTATTAACACGGAATGTTGAAGGACAGACGAGTAAGTAAACCGTTTTCCTACCACACACTCACGTCTTTAGGACGATAATTATTAACACAACCGAAGTGTTCGTCAACACTCAGCATATCATGAACCTGACTGTTAGCAATCGTTGTGTTTGCCATTGAACTAAAAGAGAATATGCTATGCTAAATATCATGTGGGCGATTCCCTTGTTAGAATCGATTGGTCCTCAAATAAAAGTATCGGCGAGCTGAGTTGTAACGGCTGTAAAAAGAGCGACATATTCCCATATTTCCGGGTGTCATTGGTGTTAAGTATATTACAATTGCAAGACGCCTTACAACTTCGTAACTCGGCTATAGAATACCTTTGCAACTTATTACTTAGTACGTCGTTCACCAAAAATAGTGAAGCGTCAATATATGGATTAATGGACAAACAGAAGTATCCTGATTGAGGAGACTAGTTGTTATACTTTGTCCGTAGAGTGTCGACCGCAGTAGGATATATAACACTATTAAATTTTTCAGTCAAAAGCAAAATTTGTTACCTAGTAACGAAGCACGCCAATTGCGAAGCAAAGAAATAACTTTGCCAAGACCTTAAATATACCAGTAACTGTGTTGATCTATGATAAAGAAAGCAACCAATTTACTGCCTCAAAATTTATATTTTGGTAAACGTACGCTTAGCCGAGGTCTCAGAATAAGCAACGTGACCTGACTTTGTATTACTGCATAAAGTATAGACGAATTCACCAGAAAACGGGGTCAAACGATTCCGAATTGTTGTGTTTTGGCATCGGGACCCTTTTGGGACAGCAAACTTCAGCTTTTAAAGATAAAAAACTCGAGAAAAACGTATTTTGTCTGTTATCTTAAAACCTCGCTGTCTCGGATTAAATAAGGAAATATGTCTGTGGTTTTTATTTCAAGCGGAACGACCTGGAGTACAACTTCCTCAAAGTGATGGCCCAACTCGGCCCTTTAGAGAATACAGGATTTAATTTTATTTAGGTTTATAACTTGATTATGTAAGATCGTGCACGATCCGGATAAATAAAGTAAGATCGCGACCTGGATCGCGCAATCAATGGTGTTGAGAAACACTGTCGTTTGACTGATGTTTCGACCGTGATAACCCATGCGAAAATGCGAAAAATGGGAATTTTTGGAATTTGTCGACATCTTTCAGTTTTCAAGTCGGAAAAGCTGTGACTTGATTACATCATAACCTTTATTAAAACACGGTAAAAAGTTAAAGCTAAAAGCTTGTGTGGCCGTGTATTACATAAAATAAACGTATTAAAATAACAAATTAGAAATATTAAAATTACAAAATCAAGAGTGGATCAATCTAAAATGCATTTGAAGGTACAGCCTCTTAGTGTATTAACGCCCTGTGTCCGTATTTCAATAATGTATAAAATCCGTTCTATCCGTTCTAAATCTATTATCTATGTAGTACTCCCTCCATTCTCTACGCTAACGCCAATTTGCGCGAGAAAAACCAAAGTCATAAAAGACAACTTCTACATGCATTGTGATTACATTTGAAATGCGGATGTCGCAGTAATTGTAAATAACAGAACTCAAATCACCGGCTCTGAAATGAGGTTTAAGTCTCTGACCTCATTTCAGATATGCACATAAAAGAAGAATAAATCGTTTGTTGTTAAATTATGAAAACTATTCAGCGATAAGGTATTTCGGATAACAAGCCAGAATAATATTCACTTGGCACAGGAAAGACATTAACATTGACTTCTAAAAGCGAGTGAATTGAAAATATTTTAGTACCCGGAACTAGAGAGGTGTAAATTAAATCATCATGCGCTATTCATTCCTCCGACACAGACTGACGTCACCGCGCGGGAAGAATTGAGACAGAAAAAACATATGGAAACAGGGATACAACAGTTCATTTTGTTTCCCTCGAATCTCAATGTTTCCCCGAGTCGCAGCCGAAACTTCAAGATTCGAGGAAAACAAAATGAACTGTTTCCCGAGGGACCAGTCATTAAGTGACGTCAAAGTAAACAATGCCAGCGGGCGCTGCTGGGAAAAAATAAACTCAGCCATAAAACAATTGCTAATAATACAGAGATTTATCATCTCGTTTACGTGAAACGCGAACGGGAAAAGTGACCACGTGACCATGATTTTCCCGCGATTTTTGCCTTTGCCGTTTGCCTCTTGCCGTTTCTACGTGAAGGAAGGCATTTTCGCGTTACGTCTGAACAAAATGGGGGAGGCCGTGGCTGTTATGCTTATGTCGAAGCTTGTTTTTTCGCTTAGCATTAGCTACTTATGCTTGCTCTTGTGCTGGCTTGCTTGCTTGCTTGCTTGCATCGCTGGAGAAAAACAGGCTTAACACGAATCGTATCAAAGCAAACGTCAAGCTTAGGGGAAAAAGTTTACCGTTCAAAAGAATAAGCAATGAGCCCTTTTTTGTAAGATAATGACCTTCCGTGCCTTGGGTTACCGCTCAAGCATTCTTTAACTTGTGTAGAAGCGACGTTGAAATAGAGAGTTTTGAAGCAAGCAACCGTGGACAATCTTGTTGTCGGTGCCGGTACGTTGGATCAGTGGCTTGATCTGATCGGCGTAATTGCAAGTTGAGGAACTAAATATTTTAAGCAAGAGCCGATACAACGTAGATTTGATTTTAGTGGTGTACTATATTTTGGCTGGCCAAACCAGCCTTCTTCAGATACTAAGACTCTGAGAACTCTCTACTGCGCATTGGTCCGATCGAATGTTGAATACTGCTCTGTGGTATGGTCACCCTATACCAAAAAAAACATAGAAAAAGTTGAAAAAGTACAAAGAAGAGCAACCAAGTTCATTTTGAAGACTGAGGACAATTATGAGACCCGTTTAAAGAAGCTAAATTTGATGTCACTTAAAAATAGGAGAATTCTAGCTGTTACTTTTTTATATAAAGCTCTCAATGGAATAAGCAATGTCAATATTGATTCTTACATTGATTTTTATTCTGATGCTGACCATTATTCATTTAGGAAATACGATGATTTATCTCTTAAAAAGAAATATGCAAGAACAAACCCACTCAAATATAGTTTTTTTCATAGGATAGTTGACTCCTGGAATCTTCTGCCCTACGATATTCGTAAGGCAGTAAGTGTAAATATTTTAAGCGGGGAGTTAAGAAGTTTTTATTGGGCAATACATTAAATTAGTTATCCATTGTTGAATTATTGATTTTATTTTGATTTTACTACTGTATTTTCGTATTTTGTATTAGTATATATTCATTGGTGATCTGTTCTTTTTTATGGGGTCCTGGACTCCTTTACGGATTATCCATATGGCTATTAATATTTCTTATTAGCATGTGTTACCTTTAATGCCATTAAATTGTAAAAATAAAAAATAAATAAAATAAAATAAAAAAATGAGAGTTTACATTGGATTGCTTCTATGTAGATATATATAGTAACGAATGGAATGTAACTGCCATGTTTGGAACTGCCACGTATGGAATGTAACTGCCATGTTTTATCACATTTTTTTCCAACATCCATTTACTATATATATGTACATAATATATGTACATAGAAGCAATTCAATGTAAACTCTCATTGTACCGGAAGAAGGCTGGTTTGGCCAACGGAAATATCATGTTGTACACCACTAAAATCAAATCGACGTTGTATCGGCTCTTGCTTAAATATTTAGTTGAAATAGATTTCCGCACCAAAAATTCCGTCGGGCGCACAACACGGGTTATTTTTGGCGAAGATGGCAGGTAGGGAGGAAAACTCTGTCCTGGGGTCCTTACATGAAACCATGTACTGAAAGATTGATAAAGGTCCTTAGAGGACCTCGTAAATACTGTAACATGTGGATTCCTATTCGATCGCTTGTTACTTTTTCGGCCCTCGCGGTTTGTGTTTATTTAGAACTACAATTTTTTTTAAAGATCTCTTGGGGTTGAGAAGATATAAATTCAACACTTCTCCTTATGGTTCACTCTTAATTAAAAGTCCCTTGGAAGTCCTTCAATTCTCAAGTTAAGTTTCCATCAACCTCGTCCCGGGACCTCTCCCTTGGCTTCTACCCAGCCCAGAAGCCAAAGGAGAGGTCCTGGCAACGAGGTTGAGCTTCCATAAACAATATTTTATGCTTTAAGGAGTAGAGCTATCGGAGCCTTCTAATTTCAGGGCTACTTTTTAATTACTATGTGGTGTTTGAAGACTTGATGGAAAACCATGCCGACAACCTCTCTTGGCACATTAAAGGAACTGTCATCTGTCATGAATCCAGCCCGCTGAAACCCGTAGGAACAGACTAGATCAAAAATGGCAGAGAGCTTATAAAAACGTTTTTATCTAGGAAAACGAAATGATAGAATCTTTTAAAATGAACGTATAACTGGAGCTAAGGCTAAACAAACAAATCATTTCCAGTGGCAAAAACCGATTTAAATTTTTTTTCCTCAAAAGTGGAGTTGCTTTGTTGTATCCTGAAGTTCGCCGTTCCATGCAACTGTTTTACGCTTAACTTATAACAGTATAATCAGCAAAACAAAACCATTTTACGAGTTGATTAGTATATGTGCTGGGAAACAACCAGGAAGCATAATCCTTCTTACTTTCAATGTACCTTAATTCAGCATAAGTCACCTTCTTGAAAGACCCCACAATAAGGTCTAACATCAAACCAATGACCACCAAAGTTTCAGTGAGTCTTATTCGCGCGGCGGCCATATTGGCCATAGACAATAGATTTCGTACCCCGAGCCTCGTGTTGCCAATGTTTGGGAACGAGTTTCGGTGCGCAAAAAAACGAAAGTTTTGCAATCCTTCGGGAGTCAACATGGCTGCCGTCTGATTAATTAAGACCTATTTCACGGCCAACAATTTTCCATTGTTTAACCATCTACTAACTATGGTTTAACAACATTTCTTTTTCTCTTAATCCCCTCTATTGCCATTTGTTAATTTCTCACTATCCCCCACCCCAACCTTTTTTGTCTTCACTGCTTAATTGTTTTATTTTCAATTTTATCTCCTGTGGTTTAGGTTCGGTTTTCAACAAGGCCGACACCAAGCCCGACAGTAAAGCCCGACAGTGAGCCAACCTTGTCCTTCTCTTCCTCTGAATTTCTTAAAATCAACGGGAATTTCAGTTTCTGAAGCATCACCTGCTACAGAAGTATTTGTTACAAACAGTACAAGTGTGGCATCACAGTCTTCCGCCCGGTCTTCCGCCCAGTCTTCCGCCCAGTCTTCCGTCCAATCGGGATCGATTAAGACAGTACAACCGAATGAGACAACCACCAAAACACCATCAACAACTTCAGGTAACGATCTTCATAAGTAGTGTTTTGTCCGTTTCTCAACATCGAGCCAGTGCATGGTTCTCCGTTTTCGTGCTTTGACGTCGAGTTTGAGTCGAGTAGTAGATGATGAGGCTTGATCGAATGAAAGAGAGGGTCTAGCTTCGAGTTCACTTGGGTTTTCGCTAAATAACGTCATCGGGACCAAATGAAACCTATATGCTTCAGAACCAGGGCATTGAGTGTTAGGTTTCTGGGACTGTCCAGTCTGAGCTCAGATCTTGACTCTAAAAACTTTCTCCGCCTCCCCGTAAGGTTATCTCTTGCTTTGTTTTTAACAATCCTGCCGTCTGTACTAGACCTGATCGGCTAACTCAACAACCAGGAAATCGCGCAAAAAGCAGTTGCTTTCCAACCTCGCTTAAAATTAAGCGAGTAGCTAAACTTCAGTGGAATTCTTATTAAACTTAAGCCACCAAACCAGGTAGCTTAAGCGAGTTGGCAATTACTTTCGGCCAACAAGGAGTCCCTTGCGGTTATTCAAATCAAATATAACGGGCGAGCTACTTATTTTTATTATTGTATTGGCACCTGTTCTCTCCTCATTTAATCTTACCCATGAAGACGCGTATTCATCTTTAAGGAGGCTCGAAAGGGTTTAAACATTTAGAAGACTCTCTGTTTAGGTCGAATAACGCTCCAACACTGCTATCACGTAACAGCAATGTTATGGAACCATATGAAACACCGATTATTTCCAAACAAGATGTGATCATCATTGTAACGTAATAAGTTAGCTAGGCAACAATAAAGCCCAACAAAAACACTCTATTTTGGATTTGGTCAGTCATATCTGATATCTCAGATACAAACTAGGTGACCCCCCTTTTTTATTGCTGAAAAGTTATTAGAAGGCTACGATGAAACTTTCGGCAAATTTTAAAAAATTCTGTCCAGAGGATTCAGAGCTACCTTAACAAACTCACAAAATAAAGGTGGCTTTGAATCCACCACACAGAATTTTTTAAAACTTTGCAGGAAGTTTCATCATGCCCTTCTGATTACTTTTCAGAAATAAAAAATGGGGGTCACCGAGTTCGTTTTTGAGATATAAGCAACTAAAGACAAAATAAAGTATTTTTGCAAGGCTGGCCGTTGTCACGGTAACATATTACGTCACAATAATGACTGTATCTTGTTTAGCAATAATTCGTGTTTCATTTGGTACCACAATATTACCAATACATGATACAACGTTTTGGTGACGATCCTTCTAATAAGAGCGTCACTTGGAAGTGTTGAAACTGGTTCGAGCCTCCTTAAGTCGCGTAACGAAGTCTGCG
>NC_090892.1:69543075-69544654 GCF_036669925.1 Montipora capricornis | reverse complement strand
TTGTATGAAACAAGGGGTGAAAGTTGGAATCGTGAATACGGACCGAAAAAAAAAAACATAGGGGTTTTTATCTTCTATATCACAAAAAAGTTTTTGAAAGCCACCAAACTTTTATCTAACGGTCAAGACAAGCCAATTTCATTGTCATAACTGATACTTGCTTGTTACTGTCTTATCGGTGCGAGGTTACCTATGTTCCAACTCTCGTACAAACACTGGCAGGCGTCCAGAACTACCATTTTTATCGTTTGCTGCTGGGATTATCATTTGGGTTCTCATCACCACCATCCTGAATCACTTTAATAGAGAAGACAGTCATTCAAAAGATATTGTCCCAGAGAAGACTTCAGAGTCCGAGTCCCTAGATGTCACGCACAAAATCATTCACAGGGACATGGACAAATTCAAGGTCGAGTCGAAGGCGATTATTCGATGCAGAATCTTAGATCATAATCACGCATCTTTCTTTGAACGAAGAAGCCCTCTGAAAAGAAAAGCAAGACAATACGGGATTCTCTGCTGGGTGGATGACTAGTCCAAGTACGCTTTATACGAAAGGAAAACCAGTGAAAGAAACGGGGGTAAGCGTTGCAACAAGCTGTTGTTTATGAGCTCGAAGGGAAGATACCGACTCTTGCCTTGCAATTGGAATTAGGACGTTAGGGAAGGACAGGGACCAATTGTGGCTAAAACACGAGCGGCTTGGGATTACGTTTATCGACCATCCCATCTTGATGATGCTGATGGTTTATGAAAAGCAGACGATGATACCTTTGTTATCGTCGAAAATCTCCGACAATTTGGTTTTCCAGTTTGGATTCTGAAAAGCCCCATTTCTGGGGAGATATTAAAGCCCTTTGGCGGTTTACAAAGCGGCGGACGCAAGCAGGAATTTTATGATCCTGCAAAGAAAACTCTCCGTAGTTCTTTTAAGAAAGGCCCACTTGAAGATACCATCTTTGTGCGCGAGGAATCATTCGCCGAGGATGTCCGAAGTTGGGGAGATGTTTGGGGGCAATGGGAGTGAAACCAGCATACACAGGGACCCCATGGCGGGAGGGAGACCTTCATGCCTTTGCCCTCCAGACACATCACCTTATTCCTGGATACCTAACAAAGGGTTTATTGGCTTTTGCAGTTACGATAAAATACTTATAAAGAGTGGCCCTGAATGTGTTCAGATCATGCCGGTGACATTCCATATATAAATCCCTTAATATTATGTATGTTATGGGTTACATGGTTTATCATCTTAGACCTTATGGTATGGTTCATGATGACCATGCACATGGCAAAAAATCTGAATCAACAACTACAAAATAATTTGAATCCCATGATATCATGATAGTGCTTTTTGTACTTGTCATCGTTCTTACCAAATAGAACGTCTTAACCGTTGTAGCTATTTAAAGTTACCGGCCTAGAATGGAAGCAAGGCTTCGGTGACCATTGTTTTTGATAACAAACTTTTTGTCCTTTTCTAATGTTCATGTAGACCTAATTAGCATTACAACAAATCAATTAACTTGATAAAGGCAGTGAAGTCTGCTATTATGAACTGGCAGGCTTGCAAGCCATT
>NC_090892.1:69533075-69538075 GCF_036669925.1 Montipora capricornis | reverse complement strand
TATGTATGCATCATTGTTTCCGTGTCATAAGAGTAAGCTAGAGTATGGTGACACGAAGGATGGCTCTTTGTTTCCTGGTGCTGCGGACGACTCTTTTCGCTTTTTCTCTATTAACACGGAATGTTGAAGGACAGACGAGTAAGTAAACCGTTTTCCTAGCATACACTTCACGTCTTTAGGACGATAATTATTAACACAACCGAAGTGTTCGTCAACACTCAGCATATCATGAACATGACTGTTAGCAATCGTTGTGTTTGCCATTGAACTAAAAGAGAATATGCTATGCTAAATATCATGTGGGCGATTCCCGTGTTAGAATCGATTGGTCCTCAAATAAAAGTATTAGCGAGCTGAGTTGTAACGGCTGTAAAAAGAGCGACATATTCCCATATTTCCGGGTGTCATTGGTGTTAAGTACATTACAATTGCAAGACGCCTTACAACTTCGTAACTCGGCTATAGAATACCTTTACAACTTATTACTTAGTACGTCGTTCACCAAAAATAGTGAAGCGTCAATATATGGATTAATGGACAAACAGAAGTATCCTGATTGAGGAGACCAGTTGTTATACTTTGTCCGTAGAGTGTCGACCTCAGTAGGATATATAACACTATTAAATTTTTTAGTCAAAAGCAAAATTTGTTACCTAGTAACGAAGCACGCCAATTGCGAAGCAAAGAAATAACTTTGCCAAGACCTTAATATACCAGTAACTGTGTTGATCTATGATAAAGAAAGCAACCAATTTACTGCCTCAAAATTTATATTTTGGTAAACGTACGCTTAGCCGAGGTCTCAGAATAAGCAACGTGACATGACTTTGTATTACTGCATAAAGTATAGACGAATTCACCAGAAAACGGGGTCAAACGATTCCGAATTGTTGTGTTTTGGCATAGGGACCCTTTTGGGACAGCAAACTTCAGCTTTTAAAGATAAAAAACTCGAGAAAAACGTATTTTGTCTGTTATCTTAAAACCTCGCTGTCTCGGATTAAATAAGGAAATATGTCTGTGGTTTTTATTTCAAGCGGAACGACCTGGAGTACAACTTCCTCAAAGTGATGGCCCAACTCGACCCTTTAGAGAATACAGGATTTAATTTTATTTAGGTTTATAACTTGATTATGTAAGATCGTGCACGATCCGGATAAATAAAGTAAGATCGCGCCCTGGATCGCGCAATCAATGGTGTTGAGAAACACTGTCGTTTGACTGATGTTTCGACCGTGATAACCCATGCGAAAATGCGAAAATTGGGAATTTTTGGAATTTGTCGACATCTATCAGTTTTCAAGTCGGCAGAGCTGTGACTTGATTACATCATAACCTTTATTAAAACACGGTAAAAAGTTAAAGCTAAAAGCTTGTGTGGCCGTGTATTACATAAAATAAACGTATTAAAATAACAAATTAGAAATATTAAAATTACAAAATCAAGAGTGGATCAATCTAAAATGCATTTGAAGGTACAGCCTCTTAGTGTATTAACGCCCTGTGTCCGTATTTCAATAATGTATAAAATCCGTTCTATCCGTTCTAAATCTATTATCTATGTAGTACTCCCTCCATTCTCTACGCTAACGCCGATTTGCGCGAGAAAAACCAAAGTCATAAAAGACAACTTTCTACATGCATTGTGATTACATTTGAAATGCGGATGTCGCAGTAATTGTAAATAACAGAACGCAAATCGCCGGCTCTGAAATGAGGTTTAAGTCTCTGACCTCATTTCAGATATGCACATAAAAGAAGAATAAATCGTTTGTTGTTAAACTATGAAAACTATTCAGCGATGAGGTATTTCGGATAACAAGCCAGAATAATATTCACTTGGCACAGGAAAGACATTAACATTGACTTCTAAAAGCGAGTGAATTGAAAATAATTTAGTACCCGGAACTAGAGAGGTGTAAATTAATTCATCATGCGCTATTCATTCCTCCGACACAGACTGACGTCACCGCGCGGGAAGAATCGAGACAGAAAAAACATATGGAAACAGGGATACAACAGTTCATTTTGTTTCCCTCGAATCTCAATGTTTCCCCGAGGCGCAGCCGAAACTTTGAGATTCGAGGGAAACAAAATGAACTGTTTCCCGAGGGACCAGTCATTAAGTGACCTCGAAGTAAACAATGCGAGCGGGCGCTGCTGGGAAAAAATAAACTCAGCCATAAAACAATTTCTAATAATACAGAGATTTATCATCTCGTTTACGTGAAACGCGAACGGGAAAAGTGACCACGTGACCATGATTTTCCCGCGATTTTTGCGTTTGCCGTTTGCCTCTTGCCGTTTCTACGTGAAGGAAGGCATTTTCGCGTTGCGTCTGAACAAAAGGGGGGAGGCCGTGGCTGTTATGCTTATGTCGAAGCTTGTTTTTTCGCTTAGCATTAGCTACTTATGCTTGCTCTTGTGCTGGCTTGCTTGCTTGCTTGCTTGCATCGCTGGAGAAAAACAGGCTTAACACGAATCGTATCAAAGCAAACGTCAAGCTTCGGGGAAAAAGTTTACCGTTCAAAAGAATAAGCAATGAGCCCTTTTTTGTAAGATAATGACCTTCCGTGCCTTGGGTTACCGCTCAAGCATTCTTTAACTTGTGTAGAAGCGACGTTGAAATAGAGAGTTTTGAAGCAAGCAACCGTGGACAATCTTCTTGTCGGTGCCGGTACGTTGGATCAGTGGCTTGATCTGATCGGCGTAATTACAAGTTGAGGAACTAAATATTTTAAGCAAGAGCCGATACAACGTAGATTTGATTTTAGTGGTGTACTATATTTTGGCTGGCCAAACCAGCCTTCTTCAGATACTAAGACTCTGAGAACTCTCTACTGCGCATTGGTTCGATCGAATGTTGAATACTGCTCTGTGGTATGGTCACCCTATACCAAAAAAAACATAGAAAAAGTTGAAAAAGTACAAAGAAGAGCAACCAAGTTCATTTTGAAGACTGAGGACAATTATGAGACCCGTTTAAAGAAGCTAAATTTGATGTCACTTAAAAATAGGAGAATTCTAGCTGTTACTTTTTTATATAAAGCTCTCAATGGAATAAGCAATGTCAATATTGATTCTTACATTGATTTTTATTCTGATGCTGACCATTATTCATTAAGGAAATACGATGATTTATCTCTTAAAAAGAAATATGCAAGAACAAACCCACTCAAATATAGTTTTTTTCATAGGATAGTTGACTCCTGGAATCTTCTGCCCTACGATATTCGTAAGGCAGTAAGTGTAAATATTTTTAAGCGGGGAGTTAAGAAGTTTTTATTGGACAATACATTAAATTAGTTATCCATTGTTGAATTATTGATTTTATTTTGATTTTACTACTGTATTTTCGTATTTTGTATTAGTATATATTCATTGGTGATCTGTTCTTTTTTATGGGGTCCTGGACTCCTTTACGGATTATCCATATGGCTATTAATATTTACTTATTAGCATGTGTTACCTTTAATGCCATTAAATTGTAAAAATAAAAATAAATAAAATAAAATAAAAAAATGAGAGTTTACATTGGATTGCTTCTATGTACATATACATAGTAACGAATGGAATGTAACTGCCATGTTTGGAACTGCCACGTATGGAATGTAACTGCCATGTTTTATCACATATTTTCCAACATCCATTTACTATATATATGTACATAATATATGTACATAGAAGCAATTCAATGTAAACTCTCATTGTACCGGAAGAAGGCTGGTTTGGCCAACGGAAATATCATGTTGTACACCACTAAAATCAAATCTACGTTGTATCGGCTCTTGCTTAAATATTTAGTTGAAATAGATTTCCGCACCAAAAATTCCGTCGGGCGCACAACACGGGTTATTTTTGGCGAAGATGGCAGGTAGGGAGGAAAACTCTGTCCTGGGGTCCTTACATGAAACCATGTACTGAAAGATTGATAAAGGTCCTTAGAGGACCTCGTAAATACTGTAACATGTGGATTCCTATTCGATCGCTTGTTACTTTTTCGGCCCTCGCGGTTTGTGTTTATTTAGAACTACAATTTTTTTTAAAGATCTCTTGGGGTTGAGAAGATATAAATTCAACACTTCTCCTTATGGTTCACTCTTAATTAAAAGTCCTTGGAAGTCCTTCAATTCTTAAGTTAACGTTAACGACTTAACGACTCAGCTGAGTTTCCATCAACCTCGTCCCGGGACCTCTCCCTTGGCTTCTACCCAGCCCAGAAGCCAAAGGAGAGGTCCTGGCAACGAGGTTGAGCTTCCATAAACAATATTTTATGCTTTAAGGAGCAGAGCTATCGGAGCCTTCTAATTTCAGGGCTACTTTTTAATTACTATGTGGTGTTTGAGGACTTGATGGAAAACCATGCCGATAACCTCTCTTGGCACATTAAAGGAACTGTCATCTGTCATGAATCCAGCCCGCTGAAACCCGCAGGAACAGACTAGATCAAAAATGGCAGAGAGCTTATAAAAACGTTTTTATCTAGGAAAACGAAATGATAGAATCTTTTAAAATGAACGTATAACTGGAGCTAAGGCTAAACAAACAAATCATTTCCAGTGGCAAAAACCTATTTAAACTTTTTTTCCTCAAAAGTGGAGTTGCTTTGTTGTATCCTGAAGTTCGCCGTTCCATGCAACTGTTTTACGCTTAATTTATAACAGTATAATCAGCAAAACAAAACTATTTTACGAGTTGATTAGTATATGTGCTGGGAAACAACCAGGAAGCATAATCCTTCTTACTTTCAATGTACCTTAATTCAGCATAAGACACCTTCTTGAAAGACCCCACAATAAGGTCTAACATCAAACCAATGACCACCAAAGTTTCAGTGAGTCTTATTCGCGCGGCGGCCATATTGGCCATAGACAATAGATTTCGTACCCCGAGCCTCGTGTTGCCAATGTTTGGGAACGAGTTTCGGTGCGCAAAAACGGAAGTTTTCAATCCTTCGGGAGTCAACATGGCTGCCGTCTGATTAATTAAGACCTATTTCA
>NC_090892.1:69510575-69528075 GCF_036669925.1 Montipora capricornis | reverse complement strand
TACGTCTGTTGAAATATAAGTGCTTCACGGCCTACGTTTGCAAAGATGTAACCCTTCCTTGTACTTGTCAAAAATATGATGCGCGCCTTGCCTAAACCGGTTTGACCGGAGTGACTAGCCAGAAACTTGGACTGGGGCGACTTACGAGTCTTGACATGTTTTCTGCATAGCCTCTCTTCTTCGCCCTCAGGCGAGTCTTAGAGAGGCTCTGCTCGCAAGGTGAAATTTATTATGTAATCGCAAAAAAATTTCGGCCCCGTGGGCGGAGCGAAATTTCAGTGCGTACTAACTGAAATTTCAGCTCGGGTTGAAACTCGCCATGCACGTAATGAGTTCCTAATTAAGTTTATTGTGGTACGAGTTCATCTGCCCTGTATTCGCGTTTCCATGATATTGGGGAAATCCTCATCGGGATATGAAATGTTTAGTACTGGTATCGTGTATTTGACCAAAGAGCGATTAGAGAGAACCAGAATGCAATTGGACTGCGAGCAGAACGTGTCCCATGTGTTTGGGCCAAAGTAAAATCCAATTGTGCACTTTGCGGCATGTCATTAGCCTCAGGTGCAATTGAATATTTAACAATTATTCCATGAGCGCGCGTTGGATATGAGATGATAGATAGCCAACCAGGCGCGTAGCGCCGAGTTGGCTATAATTATCTCATATCCAACAAGCGCGAGTGGAATAATTGCTTTATTAAAAACGCCCTCAAAATATAGAAAACTAGAATAAAAATATAAAGGCCCAAAATATAAAGGCCCAAAAAATCACGCATATGCTTGCCGTGTTTGTAGATCACGGTATAATGGCTCATAACCCATGATGGCTTAGCCAATCAAAACTCTCGAATTGCATTATCCAATGATCCAGTTTTTAATAATGACAGATATCTTCCTTATATAAATCTGAATACGCCCAGAGATTTTAAAACTTTTATTACTTGTTGCTTTCTCGCTTGAATAATTAAAACCGACGAAATGTAACTTTGAAATGAAATGTCGTGAAAGGTCTTCCTTTGTTTTCTTAGCTTCAGAAGGCTACTGAAAAGACGTGATCAATTATGTATTTATCATGGCGACTCGTCAAAGCGAGCCAGAGAAATGATTTATCGATTTCGTGACACTTAATGTAGGAATCAAGTTCTTCATTACAGCGCGCATTAGAGACAACTGGTTGATATAGGATTTAAAGTAAACTAGGAATCTTAGTTGGCACTTGCATTAACCTTTTAAAAAACGCCGTCGAGATCAATTATTCACCTCTTTGCAACTTTCTCTATTTCTTCTGCCAATTTCAAACAATCTAAAACAAGTTTCTTGTCCTTGGCGATTTCATCACTACTTCGTTCCCCTCTGATTTGTGCTAAGAACAATTCTAGGTCTTTTGCAAACAGTCCTTTGTGACCGGGGGCAGTTGGAGGAGGGGGACCGGTGGGTGACTGAGTTAGGACACTGCCATCTTCAAATTTGAACTCCTGGAATCTGTGCCTTGGTTTTCCTTCTCGTCTCCTTTCCGTTATCCATGTCAATAGCCTGTAAGCACAAGGCAAGGAGTGGATAAAAATGAGATGGCAACTATTAAATGTTAAATGTTGTCTCTTAACATGGTCATTTTTTAAAAGTTGACAAAAGGATAGCCTCCCCCTTACTTCCTTTACTCGAACTAACGATGAATGAATGGTTTTGTCAATAGACTATTAAAGACGGACCTTGTATTTGGAAATTTGTCTGACCGTTTATGACTCGCCACTTCCTTTTCTGTGCCCCAGGCTTGGGGCGAGCCCGTCGGTTTCCGTTTAGTGAAAGAAAATCTACCTTGACATAATATTCGCTAGAGAGGTAAATGATTTATTTTCAAGGCTAAAAAATATAAGAGACAAGTGATCGTATAAAATCCGAACATTTTTTACTTGAATAGGATCTTCCTTTGATACTAAAAATCCTTTTGACATGACCCCAGACAAGTAAACATACCTATCATCTGAGGTAGAAAACTCGCAAGTTAGTAAACGCAAATCAGTTTCATGTACATAGCGGGCTTCCTTAAGGGTGAGCTCTCCAAAGAGATCGACCATGCACTCCAAATCTGAGATACCAGAGAAGCTGGGAAACCCGGCAAGGCTTTCATCGGTGATCCAGGCATTTGAGAACCTGGCATCTAAACGAACTATGCCCTCCTGAAGAGGAACTGCCTTGGTCTTGATGGTTTGCTTGAAATGTTGATGCAAGGGAAGAAGAAGAGCGATGTTCTCAACATGACAGACTAAACCTGGCAAAAAGAACCAAACACAACTTGTGATGATCGACACAAAAGACATCAAAAGCTTACAAATATAGGAGAATGTAGAAAACAACAATGAATAAGAGGACAATGAATCAAATAAAACAGGGATAAACTAATATCTGGAAACATTTACAGCTTAACTTACCATAATATTTACATGCTAAAATGTAAAAGCGTTCTCTGGTAAAAAATATTAAAAAACATAAGCTTTCGGCCATCAGTCTAAAGCCTTTAACGAATAAAAAAGTTAGCACACGAACGGAAATACAGTCAACTCTCCCTTAACGAACACCTCTGTAAGACAGACACCTCTATAAAACGGACACCTGGTTCTGGTCCCGGCCGTTTTTTAGTCATTTTACTACAACCAAACTCTATGACGGACACCTCCATAAGACGGACAACGGACACTTTGGAATCGTCAACGGACACTTGTGAGGTGCTGAATGTGATCGCAAATTACCATTTAGGGAAGAAAAATTTTTGTACGTGACTCTTTTAACACCAGAAGTTTAATTGAGAGCTCTTATCTTGTCGCCGGAATACATACAGTGCAAGTTAAAATTAAATCAGTCATTGTCCCATTCAAAAATAACTTGGAGGTGACAACCGAATTGTATTGTAATCTAAAACAAGGAAGGTTTCGTTCAAGTAAATAACTTAAAACAAACTTTAAACAGACGTGTATTCACTGTGCACAGGTTCAGCATTATTATCTCAAAATTTCTGGGGTCATGTTACGTCGACTCTCTTTAAGCCGGACACCTCTCTAAGACGAACAGCTGAGGCCGGTCCCGATGGTGTCCGTCTTAGAGAGAGTTGACTGTATATACGAAAAGGGGTGCCAAAATTTCTTTTATAAAAATAGAAAACAAAAAGAAGTGTGAAAAAAGCTAAGAGATAAAAAATGTAAATGAGACCTAATTACAGGCCCAGGCAACGGTTTTGAGTTATAATCCGCGTAGACGGTTTTAGCTGTACGTGTGCCAAGATTCTAGTGTTATTCGAACGCAGTAATTGCCTTTGTAAATAACACAAGCGTTATCGAAGTCAATGGAATGATTGTTTTGCCACGCATGGTTGGCAACATTTGAGCCCTTTGTATAGTTCTTCAAGTTTCGTTGATGTTCCTTTTTTCGGGTTTGGAAGCAATTCTTCCGGTTTCTCCTATGAAATTCTAAGAACAGTCTTTACATGGGATTTAATAAACAACATAACATTGGACAACATCAAAGCCCTACTTACAGGCCCATCAAACATAATTCAATTCAGATGTGTTTTTCAGAATTTGTTGCTTGACTAATCATACCTTTGCTCTCTGCCAAGTCATAAAGTTCTTTCCCACTTTGTGATGAGAAGCATAATGGAAAATCAACCAAGACATGTTTTCCGTGCTCCAAGGCTTTCCTTTAAAATAACAACACCGGGTTGATATGATACCTTAGGTCTGATCTTCAGCTCACAGAAAAGGTTGATATTTTGATGTTTTGGCAATATCTAACCTGGCATACTCTTCATGAGTGCTGTTTTCAGTGCTAATAACAAAAGCGTCTACATCATTGCTCGCCAGTGCCTCATCCCATGTTAGAGAAGTAAGATCATCTACTTTCCGCCTACACAAGTAACAAAATTATAATATTGTTATATCAATCTGTATAAGGAATCAATCTGCTGTGTTGGTGTTCTAAACCAAAGAAACAAAGACCATGTCAGTGTCCCAAATAAATTACACCTATTATTACTTTATTATCCAAATATTTCCTTAATATGTGTCAGTAAAGAGATAAGGCAGTATGGCATGTGATTGAAGGCACTCGATAAAAGGGACCATTCTTTTTTAAATTTATGGGTTAAGGGTGGATATGTGGATTTGCACGAGGCAAGAAACATTCCTGCGTGCATAGTAAGTGGAGGAGTCAGTTCAAAAAACCTTTGTGGAAAGATATATTAGCCAAGCTAGATGGGGACATTGGGGTCTGCGGAAATGCAGTATCTCTTAGTTTTTTAGGGCAGTATTTCGGAAGTTGTAGTCCTAAAAGTTCGGAATTGCTGTATGATCAAACCCTACAAAAAGCAGTCCTCATCTTTGCTCGGGGGGGGGGGGAACTCCCATATGGAACAGACGGGGATGCCCGTCGGAAATTTTGAATTTAACCCCTAAAGGAGACCATCTGGGCGTGGCTCAAGCTTTTTGTGAACCCTAAAGGAGACCAATCTGGGTGTGGCTTAAGCAAATTTTGACCCCTAAAAACAAGTTAAAAAGAATATTTGACTTCTGTTTCTCTTCGCGTAATTCTGTTTCTTCGCGGAGCCCTAAACAAGACCTTGGCGGCTTAAAATATTGGCGCTTTGCCCGGAACACCCTAAGCGAGACCAAAATCCAAAATTTAAACCCCTAAGCGAGACAACGAGCATCCCTGTCTGTTTCATATGGGAGTCCCCCCCCTCCCCCCTGGGCATCTTTGGTACACGGTATTCAATGCAGAAATTACATCACAGAATTATCTGAATTCCGGTTGCCCATGGGGAAATTGGAAACTCTGCAACCTTCCTCCTTTGTGCAAGATCAGGCTAAATGCAAGCGCAGTTTGTTTTAACAATCGTTTGCTGTACTAACAAAGGTAATCTGCGTGCACAGAGCAACATGTACCCAGGGTGCCAGAAGGAATTTTTTTTCACGGTCGGAGAGAACGCTCAGAAATTCCAAACCAACGGTCCTCTGGAACCCAGGGTAAGCAACATGGGGAAGAAAATATAGAACACATTAATTTCGGTTTTAGTATTTAACAGTTTTTGACCATGGTATTTCAGTATTTGCCCTTTTTTGGCACAGAAATGCGGTATTGGGCAACCCCCAATGTCCCCCTCCAAACTACAAAACAATGGTTTGTCACAATAATTTTATTGTAAGGAGAAATGGGGAAATGTCAGCAAATGTTACCACATGAGTCCAACAAATTGACCTGCTACCAACTGAGTGGGTCCAAAGTTCAGTTGGTAGAGCATTGCACCAGCATCGCAGAGATCATTGGTTCAAATCCCACTGGAGCCACCTAAAATTTGCAGGTGTCTAATAGACACCAGTTAAGTGCAAGGATCACTTCTCTCAATTTAGATTTCATTTTTAATGATGACTCAGGGACATTAAGAAAATCCAAGTGCTGCTCCATAGCAACCATTTATGTACAACCTTTGGATCACTAGTTCAGATGCTCTGCCTCTCAGAGGTGTATAGGAGACTTGTGGAACTTAGCCATTTCACTAGGTTCAGTTGAACATAATATGAAATATTGTTTTAATGGTGCATTCTCACAATACTGTGGTAAATGTTAACCCTTTGACACCCAAACCAGCCTAAACCAGCCATACTTAGTATTTTAATCTGTCTAATGCCAGACTATTTTACTCCTCAACGGGGAACCCCCAGGAGTCAATGGGTTAATCACTCCCTGAAAAACCCTCATTAATTAACCCTTTGATACCCAAACCAGCCTGAACCAGCCAGACACCAGACGCCAGACAATTTTACTCGTCAATGCGGAACCCCCAGGAGTCAATGGGCTAACCAAGGAAATATGATTATGGAGATTTATTAGTCCACTATCACGTCATTTTACCGTATTTGGTCAAGAGAATGCGCAAAAACAGTGTAGTGTCCCAGTTTGACCGGTTTAGAACTGAGCAAATACGGATGGAACAAGCGTTTTTCAACATCAACAGGCATTGACTCCTGGTCCAGTGAGACTAAACAGATTTTACTCTGTCTAAAACCAGACAATTTTACTCATCAACTGGAGGCATCCTAGGTTGCCCCAGGGGTCAATGGGTTAAAGAAATTATTTTCAAGACTATGCAAAGCCCGAGAATTTAGCTTGTCATTACTTGTCATTCGTCATTTTGTTTATCCAATCAAATAAAGGCATTTGAATTGTTTTGTCTGTGTTAAATAATATTGTTTTCATCATTCACACTTGCCTTATTATGCAATCTATACGATTCTCAGTCAATGCAGGAAGAAGCCAAAATGCTAGAAATGGTGTGATAGTGCAAATAATATAATAGATCCCTTATTGAAAGGTTAAACATTAAATATGTGGGGCCATTTTGCTCGTTGCTTGGGTTTCCTCGCCCCTTCTGGGCTTGGAAAAATACTACACAACTCGCAAAATATACAAGCAAATCATATGTTAAACCATTCAATAAGGTGCTTGTACTGGTCTTTCTTTTGACGAGCCTACATTCTTCGAATAATCTAATAAACCCACAAGGAAATCCTCCAAACTAGGATAAGACAACCCTCTTTATCTAGGACAAGACAGCCCTTCTAATCTAGTTTGGAGACTCATGGCAGTTAATCCATGAGTTCATAGTTCAGTTGGCAGTTGGATACTGTGGTGCTAAGACTGAAATTGAAATAGCTTTGCATTCTCGAAAGTTTCCAGTAAAAAAGGAGATAAATGCTAACCCCAGTAAATTTATGAAGTAAAGTTATGTTTTGATGGTGACCAGGAGAACTTGAAAAAAACTCAAATGCCTCTTTGCAGATGAGGCTAATTGCAAGGTTGTGTAGTTAACACTGGTAAGTTTTTCATCTATAGGTAATTTGGTTTTTGGTTGACCAAAAGAGGGATAGTCTAAAGGGTAGTTCCTGGGGAGTCCATGGACAAGAAAACATTACTTAACCTTGCACCTAAAACCACTGTTCATAAGAAATTTTCAGATAGTAGACCCCAAGAAGGCGAAAAAAAAGAGATTTTATGAGGAGGTGATGGACGGGTATGGAGGAGGGGAGGGGGGTGAAGTTTTGTAGTACAAAAGCTGAACATTATTTGAATACTTTTGAACGGAATTTTTCTACCAAGGTAACAGATGCTTGGATCTGTGTCCAAAGGAAGTTTGAACCATAGACCATCCTCGAGTATCAGAAATAAGAATGAATTTAACGTTCCAATTGCAATGTCCTTTATTTTACAGAAAACTGCTACTTAGGGCGCGTTCGATTGACCGTATTCCGAAATAGGAATACATGGAATAGAGGTTAGAAATCCTTCGCTTTTACGGAGATTCACGTTAAAATTGTCAAACAACTGCTAAAATGCTATTTTAAACATATCTTTATTATTCTTGTTGCTTCAAAACGCCAAACATACAGTTTTAAATCATCACTCCACGTATTCTTATTCCGGAATAGGGTCAATCGAACGCACCGTAAAACGCAACACTCGGCCAGTCTTCAACCTTACCTTGAGATGACACCTCGAAGATTCGCGCTCTCTCCTAAAACTCTCTGCTCCAAATCACGTACCCTGGCTTTTCCTGCCCGCCCCAGACCGACCACAACGATTCCGATACTCTTGCTATCCGCCATTTTTCTTTCCGTTTCGTTAAACTTGCTCGACCGAACGTTTTGCCAGACACACAGATAAAGAACAGCTGTGATGGAATGCAAGCCAGATGCCACTTGACAAGCCAGCCACCAGTATGCCAGCTGTACCTTGACAGGAATGTATCAAACACGGTATGAAAAAAAACTTTTCCGCCATCAACTGTCATGCGTCTTCGGTTGCGTTACCTATTTTGTTGTTAGTGTCACGCAATCTTTCATCCACTTGGTTCCAAGAGAAGAAAAGATCTCGTGACGAGCCAGAGGGCTGTCTTGTCCTAGTGTGGATTTCCTAATGTGTTCGTGCTTGCCCTTATCTTTTTGTCATGCTATTTACAATTTAATGTGTACACTGATATGCATTTCACAATGGATAATTATGTGGCTAGCCTTACATACGTATGTTTCATCCCTGCCAAGGGACTCATCAGAGACCTTTCGGCTGACTCGTCAAACACCGCTAGCATCCGGATCAAAATGATTGTGGCAATCTGGCCTTATATCACGTAAGGATTCCCAATTGCGTAATCTGCCAATTAACAACTTGAAAAAGTGTAAGACTGTAACACTGATATACACCCTCAAGTTCTTAGCTGGTGGTATTGTTGGCCCGGATGGGGAAGGGCGTTATTTCACAGCTCCCCTCCGGATTCTCCGCGCGGCTTCGCCGCTCCTTGATTTGCCACTCGCGCCAAAATAGTTATTTACATCCCCGATTATGGCAGCCAGTGATTGGGTACAAACAGGAAATCACATTGTCACGTTTGGCTCCGGCAGTGGACCATGAGTATTCGTCTATTTATTTTTCATATCTGTGCGGTGACAGAAATGAAAATATTATGCAAAATTTTGGCTAAAAATACTCGTGGGGTAGTTCCAGGCCTCTGAAGAAGAGAGATACCTATACACAGACATGGGAAAAGTCGGCTTGTTGGCATGGTAAATAAAAATAAGTAAGAAAACATCACACACAAATACTGCATGGTGTAATAATATTTGGATTTCGCGGTGCAGTTAGATCCTACTGCTACAGAATGAATATTTTCTCATTTGAGATAGCAAACTGAATTTGTGTCAAAGCTGCCTGGGACAAAGTCATTAGTACTTTTTCAGCGTGATATAAATTTTCTCCTCTCAAAAAAAAACGTAATGGTCGAGTATTTTACGAACATTTCCCTTAACAAAAAAATTAGATTTTGCAGGAAAGGGCAGAGCATTCCACATTCCAAATCGTCCCAGTGCACAAGGGAGAGTAAAATAACATGGGGTGTCAAATGGCTTGGCATGATGTCTCTAAAAAGGCTTGTGGAGTGTGAGGCCACCTAAGCAGGAACATGTAGATGTAGACAGATAAGGGAAAAACTGCTGTTGAATAGACCTTTCAAAACTACTTTTGTACGGCTGCGTGGCAACACCATGACACCTGCAAATTCGGTGCTTTTCAAAAAGACTTCATTAACTCATATTCCCTGCATTTACTACAAGTGGTCTTATCTTTCAATTTATTGTTATCTACATCTACACATTTCAGCACTCGGCTAAGTCCCTTTTTGACTTATGGCTGCTTCTGCTTGGGTGGCCTCGTACACCATAAACCTTTTTAGAGACATCACCGCTAAGCCGGCCACTTTTGCTGGCGCAGTTGTGAGAGCACTCGCCTCCCACCAATGTGACCCGGGTTCGATTCCCAGACTCGGCGTCATATGTGAGTTGAGTTTGTTGGTTCTCTACTGTGCACCGAGAGGTTTTCTCCGGGTACTCCGGTTTTCCCTCTCCTCAAAAACCATCATTTGACTTGATTTACGTTAATCGTTAATTCCAGTTTACAGTGTCCCCAATTAGCGCTTCAGTGCTAGAATGACTAGCACTACTCTTCTCGAATGGTGTGTGGGTTTTTCAACATCCCACAGGGAAGATATTTGTGAGATATTTGTGAGACGGGGCCTACGGTTTATAGTCCTTATCCGAACTATTTGCGGATGAAATTACAAAAGGAGCACTTTCTCCTCAGTTATTTTAAGATCAGTGTTGATCTGGCCGGAGTTTGAACCTGCGACGTCCCGCGTGACAGCCGAATGCTCAACCAACTGAGCCACCAGTGTGCGGTGATTTGATTTATTCTTCATTTTTCGCCTTTGCACATGCGTATGTTAATGCTTTGTAAGGTTTCACAGAATGATTAAAAAGAATATTCAATCAAGGGATGCGGTTAACCCAACATCATTAAATTTACAACAAGACATACCGTTTTTGGTGTATTTATTTTGTGTGTTGCACATTATAATTCAACATCTTATAAATGACAAAACAGAATCTTGGTGATTAATGCAGTTCCCCCACAAAAATTCTCTTCTTTCTTTATTCACTACCAAACCAATGCATTAAATTCTCAGTCCTGCAGTGCTTTTATTTACACTACAAAACGTCATTAACACTGGTAAGAGCAGTCAAGTGCCCTTGTCTCATTCCAACTCTATTGATCTGCATTCATTTGATCTTACTATTTTCTAAAGATTCAATTTTTACACCAAATAAATATTCTGGACAGCTAGTTTTAACCACTACATTAGCCCACTAATACCAGCCAATAATTGCCATGGTAGGAATATTTAACAATTATTCGCCGAAGGCGAAGTGATTATCGGTGATTAGTATATGCTAAAACAGTGGATAGCGTTGAACTCGTGCACTGATTGGCTACTCAAACTTCGGATATCCTTTGTTATTCACCTCCGAGCAATTCGCGCAGAATTTGGGCCCGAAAATGTTGTAATCTTTGCAGGAATAAATGAGTTAAAATCATCTTGTTGTGCTATATTATCTCACTGTTTTAGTATATACTAAATATTCACTGATAATCACTGAGCCTGAGGCAAATAATTGTTTTAGTATAAATACACAAGTGATTATTTCAAAAAAGAGAAAAAAAAAAACATTTCCACACGAAATCATCTTCACTTACAGTGGCAAAATGACTACTGGCAGCCATTTTGTCCGTCGAGGAGAGTATCGGCTGATAATCCGAGATAGCGAGCCAATGAGAGCGTGTGATTTTGTATAATCACCTGTGTATTTATACTTAAGTATAATACAGGATTAAGACTGCTGATTGGGCATCAATAAAATCAATCAACAGCCCCAAGCTATGATAACTGTTGAAGCTAACAAAGGCACTAACTGAACCAGGTCCAAATCCACATTCAGTGGTTCCAACTATTATTGCAAAGTAATGATATTGTGAAATTATAAAGTTGTTTGCTAATTAGTGACATTGCCTATGAATGAAAGAGAGTATTCCAGTGACCTGGAAAACTAAATACCGTGTACATACCGTAGATGTGATCTAAACTAATCTGCATTAATTTTATGCATACAGAGCTCTGGGATAAAAATTATGCAAAGGAAAAAGCTGCTTTGTGGCAATCTGTCCGTGATTTACTTTATAACATGTCGTCCCCTGTCGCTTCTGTTGTCTTTGAAGAGTTACCAGTAGATCTCTGTTTTGCTATGACTGCTAACTCCATCTTAAAATAGCAGTCATGTTTAGACAAATTTGAACTAAAGCAAATGGCAATGTGACTCTTTTTATATACTTTTTTTAGTCTATAGCTAAGGCCTACCAGTACTTAAACAGAAAAAAAAAATGGATCTCAGAAGTCGTGATTCAATTTAGAATCTCTTATTCTTCAAGATCTTTTGCACCATGTCTGCTTGTGCATCACTTATTTTCAGTTCATCAACCTCTGCTTCAAAATTTTTCAGTGAACCATAACCCCCAACATAGCCATTCAACCGTGCTGCCACAAAAGAGCTCACCAACTCAACACCATTTAATCCAAGACTCTTCAACAATGTGGGATGCTGACGTAGTAAGTACTTCTGATGGTAACTGGAAAAGAATAATATCCTGAAAGTTAGTTATCCAAGCTTAAGAACTTGATTTTCTTCAAAAAAAATCTGAATTCTTCATCATGGTAAGAAACATGTGGAAACACATGCAACAAAATCTTTTTCAAGTAACATAAATATTGATCAGTAACCAAGACCTTTGATATGTTTATTTCCTTTCCTTGGTTCCTATGCATAAACTAGGACTGTGATAGATTTTGAATTCTCTCCTGTACACCAATAATATTATTAGATTCGTGTTGCTGAACCAAGGGAAAAGATACCTTCACTAAAGGACCGGAAATGAACTAGATCGAGATCATTTTTTGATAACATCTAGAAGCGCTATACATTTTCTTTTCCACAACCTCAAACAATCACATAACATTTAACATTCTATTGAATATCTGCACATTAAATTAAATTGAAATAATGACAATAATACATTCAATAGACTTAGTCTTTGGTGTTTATATTAACTTTAACATACATTTACATTATTGTACAGAATTATCTTCAAATCTGCTTTACAGGTAAAAATAGAGATATCATCATCATCATTATATCTTTGTTTCCCTAGGATTTTTAAAGTAGTGTGGGTTCTTTTACATCCCACAGGGTTAATATGGGCATTGAAAGGTTTTGAGATAGGGCCCACAGTTAATCATCCTGGCTTATCCAAGAAGACTAGAGAGTCTCACTCAAAGACTCTGGGTGTTGGTCCGCCTAAAGTCCTTACCCCCCAACCTCCTGCATGGAGATGCAGGGATGACGCAGTGGCGAGAGCACTCGCCTACCACCAATGTGGCCCTGGTGTGATTCTCAGACTTGGCATTATATGTGGGATGAATTTGTTGGTTCTCTACTCTGCAACGGGTACTTTTTCTCTGGGTACTCTGGTTCCCCCCCCCCCCTCCCCCCCTCTTCAAAAACCAACATTTGATTTGATTTTCATTAATTTGTTGATTTCTATGTACAAACAGATAAAATGGCAACAACTAAGAGAAAATAAAAATAACCGTACTCTTCTGCATCATAAAATGTCTTGGCTGGGAGAATCTTTGTTACTATGGGTCTCCGAAGCGTCTTCTGGTACTGATCACGAGTTTTCTCTGCAAGTTGCTTCTGTTCTTCATCATGATAAAAAATGGCTGACATGTATTGTGCTTTGTGGCTTGTTGTAGCATCATGATTTTTCCAAAATATTTCTAACAGGTCAGTGTATGTTGTTCTATTTGGATCATACTCCATCTGAACAGTTTCTGTATGGTTCCCACTGTGTAATGCATAGAAAAAAGACAAAGTCAGTTTTTAATGGCAACATCTTGAACAATGTGATGAGAATAGCTTTTTACCCATTTTAACTTATTGAATTGTAAAGGATACTACAATGCACATTTTTTAATAATAATACCACTAATAATAACAATAACAATAACAATAACAAATACCACGCATATTTTTGTAGAAGCCTGACCCACAAACGTGTTTTGTCCCTGCCAAAACAAAAGGTCTTTCATGATTAATCCCTTGGAAGGGAGAAAACATGTATACCATACATACATGTATACTCAGCTAGCCTTGAAAAAATTATATAAATTTTTCTTATTGATACACAAAATATTGAACTTATTAGAACATACTCTCTCAGACTATTCTGGTATACAGCTGTAGGAACTAATTGAATATGAATATTATTGCTGGTTTTCACATTGTGTCATCACCAGCCACGCTGGTGGATGAAAACAAAAGATCTCTCATCGCAGCATTGTTATCTGTGTCTCTAGAGACTGGTTGCAAATTATTTTAGGATCATTGTTTCACTGTGAACCGAATCAAAATGATCATGAGTCAGCTTCTTAGCAAAAATTCTACTTATTTGGCTCTTGGAATGTGGAAAGTAGATCACTAAAAATACACTTTTTATGACAACAATGCAGAAATCTTGAATGTCTTTGTGTACTAGTTTTTAACAAAATTTTTCTGAAAACCATTCTGGATTCACGCCATTCATTTCATTTTTGAATGTTTTATTTCATTTTCATCATATCCAGAACTTTTGCAATAGGAACAAAGGAAATAGTGCCATTAAAATGTTCCTGCCCCCCTCCCCTCCCCTCCCGCTCCTTATGACTATGCATTTACCCAGCACTTGCCCCTCCCCTCAAAGATGCACTTTTCTTCACAGTAACCTTGACTCAGCATTACAACAGTTGTAAAAAGGAAAAACTCCATGTAAATTATTTTCAAAAGGAAAATGTGCCTCAATAAAGAGAACTGTGATTCCACCGGGAAATAATTGGCAACCGAATAAAGAAAGCTCTCTAAAAGATTGAACGAGGTTATGTCATCAATTTATCGGTAGTCCTACAGAAAACCCTTTGATCGACAAGACCGGTTACAATGACGATGAAAAAAGCAGTTGAGCTACATGCAATCAACCTGACTCAAAAACGATGTCAATCAAAACAAGTTATGTCATACGCAAGCCTGACTTTGATCTCGTTTCAGACATGTAACAATTTTCACAACATGAATTTTAAAGATTCGATTCCAGCAAAACAGTACAAGATGGACAACAACCCCTTAACAACTCAAATTTTTGTTACTGTCCGCTAACGATAACTTACAGGCTGTAGTAGGTCGGAAAAGGCTTTGATCCACCAGTGTAACCGACTTTGGTTCGAACGACGCCATGAGCACATCCGAACTGAGCCTCGGGAAACCAAAATCAACTCATGGAAAAAGTTGCGGTCTTAGTTTCCTTATCTGCCATGATATCAAGAGGTGGCTTTACTACCTCCACAGAGTTTCCGAGTGCGTTACCCGTTTTGAAAGAAGAAATTGCACGCAACGAACGAAGGAATGAAGCTAAAAACAATGCACGGGACATTTTATGCAACGTCGTTATGATGTAACTACTGATGTAACTAGTTCCCAGCTCTTATCCAAAGACGCGGGATATCCCGCGTTTTCTCGCTGCAGCGAAGGATGGAAAAAAGTAGGAGTTGCTAATGATGAAATAACAGGCGCATTCCAATCAATCAACTGAAGAGTAACAAGTCGAAAGCAATAAACGAAACTTAAAAGAGCGATACCAAAAAGCATTTCGTAGACTTATTGCTTGTTCCTTTCTCATGTAGTTAAATTTCGTATATTCAGAGACCACATTTAAATTCAATGACACCCACTCACAACTTTTAATTTGAAGATTAATTTGTCAAGTCATGATTGTACGGTGCTTTTAAGGGGACATCTATTTCTTCGCGGCGGAAAAAAAAGGAGAGGCGGACAAAATCAAGATTAAAAAAAGAGAGAAGACACACTTGTCTCTTACGGAGAAAGAGATGACCCTTTATAAGCAGGGTATGATTGACACATTTTTCTTTGTTATTTGTTACTTTTCCTTTAAGTACAACCCGGTTGAACCGTCTGAAAGTCTAAAGGAGGGGTCGTTGAGGTAGTAGGGAAGAGCTGGACCGATAAATTTTAACGAGGAGGGATTTATCTGTGCAAGCGGAGAGAATACAGTCATCTGTATAATTCCCCAAAGTTAGGGATTTGATCGCGGTTGGATGGGGGACCTCTTAGAATATGTTGGTAGAGGGGACATCAGTCGAGGGATTCATTCAGACAAATCCATTTGTCGACGTACTCTAGGAGACAGAAAACAGTCCTATTCCATAGGGTTGAGGTAACCAATTCACGTCTCCAGGGAGTCGGGAAGTGGTGAAACGCACCTTTTCCTAGAGCTTGTCGGAGGAATAATGGAATAGGCTAGTTTCGAATTATGCAGCAACCAGATTAGAGTCGACTCTGTTCTTTCGTTGCTGCGCAATTCGAAACTAGCCAATGAGATTCTACCAAGTGTCCATCAGCCATGGACTCTTGATTCTACAGTTCTACAATGGTCCAGCGTTAGCCACACCAATAGACTTGCACTCTAAGCTCTTTCGTTAACTTATGAGGGCCCGCATACGAGCCGACAAAAATTGCAAAGCCGACTGTGTTTGAAGTCGTCTTGCGGGGTATTGGGATTAGTTTTCAATCAGCAATAACCGCGCCTCGGTTGCACCTCACTGGCTACGGTAATGCCACTGCGCAAAGCTAATTGAGAGAGACGCGCAATACGGTTGCATTGAATGGCTTTGCGGCTTCCATGTGGGATGTGGCCGGAAGAAAAGAATCGTGCGGCGTTTGGGTTGCGACGATTGGAGCGATAGGAAATGTGAGAGAAGCCACTTGAGTTCTCAACAGGGATTTCAATTATGAATGTCTTCACATTTATAAGACGTAAAAGAAAGTGTATTACCTAATTTTTCATCGAGGGTTACGTGTTACGAGATAATTCAACATGTTACGTGTTTAGAGTGTCGCTAGGTCAATTTTGCGGCACTGGAGGACTTCACTGGAGAGTACTTGAAGGTAGTTGCATCTTCATACTTGATTATGATGGGCCCGTATACGAGCCGGCAAAAATTGCAAAGCCGACTGTGTTTCAAGTCGTCTTGCGGGGTATTGGGAAAAGTTTTCAATCAGCAATAACCGCGCCTCGGTTGCACCTCACTGGCTACGGTAATACCACTGCGCAAAGCTAATTGAGAGAGACGCGCAATACGGTTGCATTGAATGGCTTTGCGGCTTCCATGTGGGATGTGGCCGGAATAATAGAATAGCGTGCTTTTCGGGTTGCGCCGATTGGAAAAATAAGAGAAGCGACCTCTCAGTACTATTTTTTTAAAATATGGTTGTTTTGTCTCACGGTAATTTAAAGAATTAAATTTACTGTAAGCGTATTATGTTACGCTAAATCAAGGGTGACTCTAGATCTTCTTCACAAGACAATTCACGGTAAAAGTGATTCACTGACTATCCGACTGTTAGAATGATTCTAAGCATATCGCGCGGCACTCGGTGACAAAGGACAAACTCAACTGTAATCTATACTTAAACTACAAGGAAGGATTACGTTTTTGCAAACGTTGGCCGTATAGCACTTATATTTCAACAGACCTAACTGATTAGAGTGTAATGTGAGGCCCATTTCCATAATTAGGGCTAACGCTCACATGGTTCGTATGGGGCAGAAAACTAGCACTTCACATTACACTCTAATCAGTTAAGTCTATACTTAAACCACTTCTGTTTTTATATTTAATTGTGACGGGCCCGCATGCAAGCCGGCAAAAATTGCAAAGCCGACTGTGTTTCAAGTCGTCTTGCGGGGTATTGGGATTAGTTTTCAATCAGCAATAACCGCGCCTCGGTTGCACCTCACTGGCTACAGTAATGCCACTGCGCAAAGCTAATTGAGAGAGACGCGCAATACGGTTGCATTGAATGGCTTTGCGGCTTCCATGTGGGATGTGGCCGGAAGAAAAGAATTGGGCGGCGTTTGGGTTGCGACGATTGGAGCGATAGGAAATGTGAGAGAAGCCACTTGAGTTCTCAACAGGGTTTTCAATTATGAATGTCTTCACATTTAGAAGACGTTAAAGAAGGTGAATATTAAGTGCATTACCTAATTTTTCATCGAGGGTTACGTGTTACGAGATAATTCAACATGTTACGTGTTTCAGCGTCTTTCCCACTATTAGAGTGTCGCTAAGTTCATTTCGCAGCACTCGACTTCACTGGAGTCTACTTAGACATAGTTGTATCTTCATACTTGATTATGATGGGCCCGTATACGAGCCGGCAAAAATTGCAAAGCCGACTGTGTTTCAAGTCGTCTTGCGGGGTATTGGGAAAAGTTTTCAATCAGCAATAACCGCGCCTCGGTTGCACCTCACTGGCTACGGTAATGCCACTGCGCAAAGCTAATTGAGAGAGACGCGCAATACGGTTGCATTGAATGGCTTTGCGGCTTCCATGTGGGATGTGGCCGGAAGAAAAGAATCGTGCGGCGTTTGGGTTGCGACGATTGGAGCGATAGGAAATGTG
>NC_090892.1:69488075-69505575 GCF_036669925.1 Montipora capricornis | reverse complement strand
TTCTGGCCTCGGCCAGCATGTGGGCTGAGTTTCAGTCGATCTTAACCGGATTCGAGGGTTTTTCTCCGGGTACTCCGGTTTTCCTCCCTCATCAAAATCGACTCACAGCTAATAATTAAGATCTAGCTGTGGTGCTGTGCTCCGACATCAAACATGGACCGTATAGCGGTAGCTAGAGGCGCCTTTGTATGCTTTCAGCCCGATGTCGTGAGCCGCGCCCTTCGCAATTCAGTCCTCGACTGCAAGTAAGGGTGATTAGCACTAGCAATGTTTATATTTAGATTTATCAACCATCGTCCAAGCGGTAGCTATGGACGATCGCAGTTTGAGGAAGAGCTTAAAGGACCACTGTCATGCTAAGTTTGCTGTTTGTAGGTCAAAACTGGGTAAAAATCTAAATTGGTACTTTGGTTCACACGTACAACATCTCAAACAATCCACTGACAAGATATGCAATATATGTATGCCACGAAGAGATATTCGACTTTGTGCAGACACAATCTCGAAACTTAAAAAAACTGGCCCCAGTTTTTAACTTTCAATCCATTTCCATCCTCTGCATCCATGGATGCAAATAACAAAGAATAGCTTCAGTGCATTTCAATTATTATTTGGTCTTGATTGATACAAAGACGTATTTTAGTGCTTTGACGTTTGACAGAAATAGCGTGACACTTTCTCTTAAGGCAACTGATGCATATGGATGTGTTACGGCGATATTGCCGAAGGAAAGAAATGTGTAATTGTAGTGCAGGTCATAGACGAAAGATTGAAGTGATCCTAGCACTTATCAGGAGAATTTAAGCAATTGTCTCAGTGAAAAATTCAGGCGGCTGGAATGGAGCATTGCACCGGCACCGCAGAGATCATGCGTTCGAATCCCGTCGAAGGCGCCTGAATTGTTAAGGTGTCTCAGACAATTTTTTAAAAGTAAAGACCAGTGAGCAGCAAACAGCAACAGATTCTGTCAACTTCCTTTACTTCCTCCGACCGGTTTCGTCTGACCACACAAACTTCATCAGCGAGATTTGACAAGATGCCCTGAAAGGGAACCTATTTTATACCAAGGGACCATCGCCTCAGAGTCAGTGAACAGTAAGAATATGCTATCGGGTTTATCCCCATCACACTGCCATCATCGTTAGGGAAGTGTCTATTTTAAAACCAAGTTTTGCAGGAAAATAACCAGTGATCCAAAAGTTGTATCCCAAAAGTTGTAATCTTCCCGCGTTAAGATTCTTTGTCTATTGTATTTGCATTGGAACGTTCGCATTCAAATGATATGGAAATACCTTGAACCAAACGTTTTATTCTCAAAAGGTTTGAATTGGGTACATTATTTAGTTAGCCGATTTGGTCTACCGTTGTTTCAATCTAAGCGTGGATACGCGACGGGAAAACATGCTCTAATTGGCTGCAAGCGTGACAAGTTTTGTCTTCAATCATTCCAAGTTTGAGAGATATTCATGCACATGTTTCTAGAATGGCGGCAAGACTGGACATCGAAGACTTTTTCTAAGAAATTGACCCTAATCTGATAATAAAGTGTGCTTCAAATTCTTTCGACCTATCGCGCGCAAAGTTTCAACTGTTTTCTTAACGGCTGCCAAACTCAAACTTCAAAGAACATGTTTTCCCGTCATGCGTTCACGCTTAGATGATAACGACGGTACTTTTCTGCCGCTGATGGAGACTTGACCAGTTTGAAGAGAGAGAGCGTACTCGCAGGCTAGTGATGGACTCTTGATTATATCTAATCTATAGGGTAAAATCCCGTTCCAACTAGGGTGTGAGCAGCAAAAAGCACCCACATAACAGATGCTCAGATGTGTAATGTATAATTGGTATATTTTAGGGCTCACGGATTTATAATGGTAGTTGAACTGAGTGGAGTGCAATTTGGTCTAAAATCGTGGAACGAGGGAACAGCGCGATCATTTCTAGAAATCACACAATAATTATTTTAATCGCTAAAATACAGGATTTTAGTTAGTACCAATATTTTATTGATCCAGTTGGGAACAAAAGTTCGCCGCACAATGGATTTCTTGGTCTTTCAGTTTCCTGCAATTTGATTGGTTACCTTAAGCAAGCCTTGAAATCTCGATTGGTCGTTTTGTTTTAGTGTTCCTTTCTCACTGGCTGGGAAAAAGATGCGACTTAGAGCAAAAATTAGTGCGATTTGGGAATAAATCGCACTGCTTAGAGCCATTCAGATTGCAAGGATCACCAGTGATTTCTGAACGGATGTAAATAGCAATAATCGTAGATTAGAGAGTGCGTTCGAGTATTGGTAGGTTTGGTTTGTTAAAATAATAATGGCGATGATGTCATTCGAGTATGCCACTGCTTGGGGAGGGGGGCACAATTTGGAGTCTCAAGATCGATGCACCGGTTGTCCCAAAAGTCTCAATTCAGTCTGTATTAGAACCGCGTTCTATCGAACGCAATAAAACGTTAAACGTCACTCACTCCCAGAAGTCAATGGGTTAGGGCACATAAATAGTCAGTAAAAACAGCCTTAGAACAAACACGACCTAGTGATGTAAATCAAATTTCAGTGACATTCTTCAAATGTTTTCTTATCTGCGAATACAGCCGCCTCTCATCGTTCCCCGGTCTCTAAGGACGATTCTCTCTCGCGCGAAACCCCATAGATCGGCGAGAATCTTTTCTCCGTTCGTTAAATTATTTTTGGTAATAAAAGATCTAAATTACAGAATACAGGGCCACTTAAATTCAACATAAAACACATTGCCACCGCAGTCCCACAGTCAATTATCATCTCTCTTTAGGACCTATAGATCTATATCAATTTTTCCTCCTTAAGGATATGTATGTATCTGCGGTGGCAGTCAATTTAACCTCTTTTTCCAGTTTTCTTCATTCACTAAGGGACTGCGGTGGCAGTCCATTTCACTCCATTTTCTAAGTCTTCTTATTTCACTATGTGACTGCAGACCTTTATCACTGTCCCCAGTCTCCTTCTTGCTTATTTATTGATTTATTTTGTTTTCTTCTCTCAATATGCGGCTATCATGTGCCTAGTCGACTAGGGGCCGCGGTGGCCGTCAACATAGCAGCGCGTCCAAATGGTCCTGCATTCTGAAATTGCTCCAAATTCTATTGCAATTCTCCTGACACCGTTTGCCTTGTTGCGAAGACTTTTTAATTAGCCCAGATGAGATGGTTCTTTCATGCATTCGCTTCGTCAAGTCGTAAGTAATTCCCGGAGGTCTTTCGCCCGGGTCTTTCGTAAGAATCCGCCTTTCATGTAAAGTCAATGGCATTTAAAACTATTGTCCCACTTTGACAACATTTTATTCGGGTCACGAGAATTCTCACTGTAATAGACCATTTTACAGTTCTGTGCTCAGTTACCAGGCCTTTGAACACAGGCGAGGCTGGAGTTGACTTTGCTTTGATACAGACCTCATTGCTTTTCTTATGTAAATTAAAATTCATTAGCATTACAACATAATTTAGATAAGAAAAGCAATGAGGTTTGTATCAAAGCAAGGTCAACTCCAGCCTTCAAAGGCCTGGTAACTGAGCACAGAACTGTAAAATGGTCTGTTATCCCAGTTTTGAGTTAAACACTTTGCTGTCGTCGCGAAAATTCATAATAGCAACAAGGGCTACTCGCGTGCAGAATTCCGAGCTCATGGATGTGTTTGGACTCAATTTGCAACATTTAGAGCTGCCATTTTAAGCCCACACATACCAGGCGATAGTGCAGTAGAATCAGGCAATTTCACCGCTCCTGTAACGTTTAACAATCAAACACGCCATTTAAGAAATTTCAATGTGAATTAGCAAAACTATTTACTGTACTAAATAGGCCATTTCCGAAGGTCGTACCTCTTGTTAAACACTACACCTTCATTGGCCGTATAGTGTCGTACTTCCTATTGTTTTCTGGGCTAAATTCATTGCTATCTTTGTTCGTTCTAATGTTCTTTTGGCCAATCCTGAAGCCCGTTCAATGAATTACGACACGACTCCACTTCCGAGTTGCTGTTTGTCTCGATTTCGAAGTGAGTCTTGGTGCTTAACTATTGTAAGGGAAATGAGTTTGATTTGAATAAGAACATGCAACTCACTTCCATTTGAATGGTTGTGCGCCAGGACTCGCTTTGAAACTGAGGCATGCAGCAACTCGGAAATGAGCTATTCTTAAACAGCCTGCTGTTACCGTCATTGTGAGATGAGCCCCGCTCTTCAAGAACAGGGCCTGTCAGCTTTTCGTAAAATCTTTATTCCAAATAGTTTAGTTTACTTGATTCTAAAGTTCTAAGGTTGTCGAATTACGTCTCCGAAACTCCATGCTCCTGCGAGATTATCACGAGTTTATCCAAATTGTGATCAACTGCTTTGGTCAAAAAGTCCAGCCATGAAGAGTCTGAATCCACGGTAAAATGAGAAATCCTTGCGAAAGAAAACAAAAGTAAATTAATCATGGCACACGATAGCCTTCTGTTTCCAACCCCAGCCGTTCTTCAGCTACAACCCTTGCATGTACTACTGAGCAGTTTTGTTGCAAAATGTGTGAAGTGGAGAACACCACAGATCACCACAAGAAGAAGAATCTCGTGATGGGAAGAAACACCTCCAAGTTGAGATCACCAACAAAGGAGTTGACTCCCCAGCGATGTTGGTGGGCCGGCCCCGTATATGGGTGCCCCCTCACTATGGCGGTCTTTTTAGTATTTTCGTCGTTTGTAAGGAGTCAGGATATTGCACAGTGCCCTGCGGACCGCCGAAACACACAAAAAAAACACCTACCACCTAAAACAGGCCTGACTTTAGCATCGTCATCTGTCACCATCTTAATGACGGTGCCTACTATTATTACTGCGCATACGTCCTGCGCATCTCGAGATACTCGGATTTCCTATCGGTGATGCTTACTAATACAGGGATATTTTTGCGCGGTTTAAAACTATCCGGAGCAAGTACATCTTAGTAAGTGCTCTTGAGGAGCAAGGGTTGCACAGTCAGTTAGTGCGCGGCCTTGGTGCATAAGGTCCTGAGTTTGAGCCCCGAATCTTATATCCCTTGTTTCGACTTCTTTCCTTTCAGTGTAGCCTAAGTAGCTTTAAATACCCTTAAAACGGAGCACTGATGGAAAGAGCGGGGTAAAATGAGCGCACCGTCGGCTTCCTGGGAGAGTACTCTCTAGAGAGTAAAGGAACTTCCGACATAACGTGTACCTTTACCTAAAATTGGGGCTAACCATGCATTTTTGAGAGATAATTAAGCTTCAATTTGAGAAAAAACGTCATACATTGCTTTGTATTTTAAAGTTTTTTACAAATATTATTCATCAATTATCTTTGAAAAATGCGTGGTTACCACCAATTTTCTTTTTGGATTTCAATAACACTTGTTAAGATCTCCATTTCCTGCATAATCACACATCGGGGAAAAATTATCTTTAATTAGCAGGCACCGTCCTTAATGCGACAATTGAGTTTTAACGTAGGTTACTAGAGCCAGTTGCAAATAATTGAGACTGTATCTCATTTAGCCCAGCGTCCCATTCTCCCCTCTCCCTGGTCATGCTCATATCTTAGAGGAATAACAGTGCAGAAGGAGAGGGAGGGGTTTGTGTTATAGACCTCTTTCATAATGGCGACCAAATAAAACTGTTCTCATGTTTTAATGCTAATAAGCCTTTCTAGCCTCGCTACGACGAGCACATTTCAAACCGATATTCGTTTCAAAATGAGGGTAGTGGGTCTAATTAACATAAATACAAAAAAATGTAATGGTGGTCGCCATTTGTGAAAGTGGTATATATGCGAGAGAAGCCTTCTAGCAAAGATTTTATGCTAGGAAGTGTCTCATCATTTTTGCAACTAGTTGTCGCACCCTGGCTTTTGCTTGATTTCAGAGAGTGAAACGCCAAACACAGTTCCAAGCTGTGATGAAAAAATGATGTCACAGGCTGGGGAAGTCACAGTTCAATGTTTCCACTTGGGTACGTAGAGTGATTCCCGTCAGATTCTTCACAAAAGAACTGACCGTTGTTCCGTCTCAAGTCTCTGGCTTCAGGAAAGCGGAAAGAGAGACCTTGCGAATGAGCTACTTTAGCATTAAAAATTGGGTTTTACCTTGCTTTCTTCAGCACATCCTTTAACTGTTGAGCTAGTTTAGACGCCTGAACATAACGGAAACAAAAGTAAGTTTTGTGAGAAGAATAAAAAACAAAACAGAAAAGATCTAAAGGCGCTGTTACACTGTGCAAGTTTTCTTGCAACTTGTCTCGCAACGCCATTTCTACAAACGTTCTAACATTACGAAACAAGTCGTTTTACGTGTGTTACACTGGGCAACGTTTTATGCAACTTGTCTCGTTCCGATGATCGCATAATTTGATCATAAGAGGGTAAAGGAACATTTCATCGGCTCGTGCCGCAAATCGTTGCGACACAAGTTGCTGGATAGATGTTACACTATGCAATGCTTAAAAAATTCGTGGCAACCGTTGCGGAAAGTAAAACTCAACTCTACTTTCCGCCTGCTTCCGCAATGGTTGCTGCAACTGGTCTCGCAAAGTTTTTGTCCGTTGCACGGTATGTTATATTGGGTAATGATTCGTGCAACTTGTCTCGAAATACCGTTGCGAGACAAGCTGCACAAAAAATTGCACAGTGTTAAACAGCGCCTTAAAAGTCACTTGCAAGAAAGTTGACTTACAGATTCTAAAACATTTTGGTGATTCATCGGCCAGTAAAGATTCGTAACTATGTCGTCCACACTGCAATGAAAGAGAAAACTTAGCCTTTCTGAGCAATTAGTAAGGTAACACGCGCCTCATTACAAACGGCAGGGCGGAAAATGAAGTGGCCTTTTTGGGAGAAAAAGTCGTTTCGAACCCCAGGCCTGCTCCTCAAACCATCGAGCAAGAAGGGGAACACCTATGGGCGGATGGAAGAACGCCGTTATGCGATGCAAAAATGTTCCTTTTCTCAGACTTTCCCGCAATACAAATTTCGTCGCGCTTAGCACAAGTGTTCACCTTGGACTAGTTCTCAAGACTTCGTCTGCCATTTCATCTAACTGTTGAATATTTTCCACTGATGTAACTTGACCTGAAGTTTGAATTGCACAAGTAACTTTCTTGATACACGATCGACATGCCTGAAATAAATAACAATGCCTCATTACATTCCTAGATTTAAAAACACTAAACAACGTTGCTTTGGCGGATGGACCGATCATGAGATAGAGCTTCCCTATGAACATAATGGTGTATCTGCCCCAAAAGGGAACTTCTCTATAGATGTGAAGCTGTCCTAGTCTATTTCGATACCTAATATTTTTGTCCTTGGTTCAAATATGTTGCAGGAACCGAGCCCTAGGTTTTAGAGACGAAAGAACAATTGAGAAATCAGATTCCAAGGCAGGATTTGAAGTAACACCACCGGCCAGATGCACTCTCTAGACTACCCAATGAGCTTCACGAATTCTTGCGGAGTTGAGCCATTTGTCTAGGTTCTTCATATTTGGAGAATGTTTGCCACCCAATGACAGTGTTCTCCAACTTATTAGTCCCAGAAGTAAGCTTTGTAATGTTTTATTACTAAAATTACAGTCTCACAACAATCACGATCTCGCATCAACTCAAGAAAACTGTCTTGATACAACGCTCTTTATAAAACTAAAGGTATCTAAAAGCAATCACGCTGTCAATTCCCGGAAACATCCTTATTATCCATATCAGAGAAAAACACGCGCTAAACGAGCAGAGTATATAAAATAACATTGAAAACATTGTCGAATTTCGTTACGTAAGCTAAAATAGAAAAATCACCGAGACATAGACATAGACAAAGAGTCTGCTGGCTAAATTTTAAAATGCAGCAATAGATAATAACTGTGTAATGCGATGCGGCTGGGCTCCCTGTTAGCATTTTTAGCGCCTTTGGCATCACCTGATGTTTTTCTTGTTTTTTACTTTATGTGACACATTTGTATGCTCGGCGTGCCACCCTGTTTTTAAGAGCAAATTGGTTTGTGAATTTGTCAATAAACTCAGTCAAAACGATGACTTGCCTAATCTACACAATGCGCCTAGGAGAGGGAGGATAAGCTACTGGAGGTTGTTTCTCAGCATGTGAAAGGACAACTGAAACATCAGAATCCTAGGCAGGACTGAAACATACAACATCCCTAAGACTGGATGGGTGCTCAGTACCGATTCCGCAACAACAGCTTCTTTTCAGTTGTCCAATTAGCTCATCAAATCAAAGCAGAACAAATGAAAGTTAGTTATTAACGTGTAACTGTCAACTCAAAATTCTAGAGACACTAACTTTTACAAGTCCAGTACATGGAGAAACAAGTAATCTGTCTTCATTTGACCAGCCCTTCTTAATGGAATCAGGAACATCATTATCATCATTGTCACTTTGACATCCATTACACTTCTGTGCCTGCAATGAAAATACGACATACCAATGCATGATGAACAAAGTGAGTTCCATGCCAACATTGTGAAAAAAAAAATGCTTACGCATACCTGATCCAGCTCAGAGAGAGCATCTTTCACAAGCTCAGAGTTAGCATTCAAAACTGCAACAACTGCTTCCTTGTTATCTGAGGAGTGCAAAAACAAAAGCAAACACGAAAGAAACCAGCAGCTGAAGAAATAACTACTTCATGTTTGCCAGCAATTAAAATTAAGGCTTCAATGAATAATTTTAAGTAAATGAGTCTGACATGATTCTTGGTTGCACATTATACCATTAATCTACATTCCAACAATTATAATTTATTGGTCAATTATTGCTCACCATAACATTCCTTGCAACAACATGAGCTAACAATATACGAACCATCTTTGCTTTTTCTTAATCATTTTGCAATGAATGAGAGGATTCTCATTTTTTTGCAAGTGGGATTTCCACTCCAAAATCAAGGAAACCTTCAAGCCTCAGAAATAGGTAACAATTCAAGAAATTGACAAAAAAAAAACACCAAAGACACAGAGGTTGAAGACCCAGTTGATCACATTTACCTTTTGGAAGTTTTTGAGAATTGTCACAGTGTTCCCATAGTGTTCCTGTTGACTGGGTCTTCAAACTTGCAACACTGACAAGTGAAACAAAAAGCATGTTGAAACACTGACTTTTTATGTTTCAAGAGTAATACAAGAAAAAAGAACTGAACTGGGAAGAGAAGCATTTTTATTTTCAGTAAGTACTGTACCCTGAACAGCCCTCTTTGATAAATGATTCAGCAAGAGCTTGGCAGTCTTCTACAATAGTGATGACAGATTCTTGAAGCTTCTTGTGAAGATTCACGCCTAAAAAAACATGATGAGCACTGTGGTTAAGGAAGCCCCACGGAAAGCCATGTGCCCATGTGTATCATTTATATAGCACATTCTCTACTCAAATGTATGGAAAGCCATAACTTTCTTATGTAATCTTTATTATTTTGGTCTTGAAGTTTTGCTTGATGTTTTGGAGTTCCGTCATAGTGTACTGTGGCAAAATTATTATGTGGTGAAGTCTTGTCATTACGTGGTGAGCTTTTGTCATTGTATGACGTGGTTTGATGGTTACATGTTGTGTTTCCATCATGATGTGTTGAGGTCATATTTTGACGTGCTGTGTTTATAATCACATACAGGGAGAAACTCAACCGTCATAAAAGAACCTCACCACATAAAACGTAAACACAGCACGTCAAAAGAAGACCTTAACACATCATGATGGAAACACAAGACATAACCATCAAACCTTGTCATATGACGATAGCAAACTCAACGCGTAACCATCAAACCTTGTCACAAAATGACAATACCTAACCAGGTAATGACAAACCACACCACAAGACAAAACTTCAAGACCAAAAGAATAAAGATTACATGAGAAAGTTACAGCTTTCCACACAAATGCACTGTACACCGGCAATGAAGGTCAAGAAATATTTCAAGTAATAATAATAATAATAATAATAATAATACCTGGACGGGATCCGGCACTAATGGTGAATATGACAGAAGAATCAAGAAGAATCAGAGATACTAATAATTATAATAACAATAATAATAATAATAATAAACTTTACTTAACCTATTGACCCATGGGAGTAACGAGACCTAATGCCTCGTAAATGGGGGAGGGGGTGGTTCGGGAGTTGATGGGTTACCGTAAGTGTCAACTGTATTAAGCACTGGGGCACTGATTGCGGACACAACAGAAATTCAAATCAAATCGTACATTGATATTTGAGGAGAAGGGAAAACCGAACTACCTAGTGAAAATCCTCTCGGAGCAGAGTAGAGAACCTACAAATGCAACCGACATGTGACGCCAAGGTTGGGCTAAATTTGTGGGAGGCAAGTGCACTCACCAATGCACCATTCCTGCTCCCCTTGCATGCTGAAAAACCCCAGAAAGTGTGGTGGACTCACAGGACCACACTGCTTCCTACAAGACTAGAGGGTTTTACTGTTACTTAAATATAGAGTGCTAAATGTATTTGGCTAACTACCTTGTGAGAGTGGCAAGGAACGAAAAATTGTCAGCATGGCAACGACTGATGTCTCAAAGCCAGTCAACAGGCACTGCAACTCCTGAAGAGTAAAGAATTACTTATTTGCCATGCCACTCCAAAGGCATTCTTCATAAATAAATTATTACGTAATGTATCAAAAATAAATCCCATTGCATCATGGTTGGAAAACTGAACTGGCAAGGTGTCACCAGTTGGCAACATTAAATTTTACAAAATAAGGAAGAGATGAAGTGACAGCCAGAGTGAGATTTAAATGTGTCTATACGCAAATCACTTTTGACGCTGTCTCCCTTGTGTTTCTAAAGGGACAGGTTTTCTATTATAATTGCAGTCAAACTAGAGGATTATGCAGGAAATAATTTTTCCCTCTCAGCCTGCATAGCAAGCATTTTCCTGGGAGAATATGAAAGATATTTGATGTTCTGGCCTATTTTTTGTCTCGTCCCACTTCTTGCATGGCCAATTCAAAACATAAAAAATGTTGCCCGCACTAGAACGCTTGCTACGCAGGCTACTTCCTTTCATATTCCATACTTGTTTTAACCATGAGAATAGAAAACTGGCCAATACTGGCCTTGAAGTAGAACTCCTCCCTTTCCTTCAAAGGAATGTGCAGAATCTTACATCAACAGATGGAGCAGGATGCTTGGAAAAGACCACAGTCAGTTTAGTGGCTTCTTTGGAAACAGCCCTAAAAGTCATTCCTGAAAATTAAGAGAGAAAACCTTCTGGTACAGTCAGAGAAAAATAAACTCATCAACGGCTCTAAATCTGTTAACCCCACCTCAAAAACTTAAGTTTTAGACGGTGCCTACTATTGTTATTGCGCATACGTTCTGCGTATATCGAGATACTTGGATTTCCTATGGGTAGTGCTTATTAATACAGGGATATCAGGGTTTTCAATAAGAGCAGGCATATTCGTGCTTGCATGCCCTCATTTTAATGAACAAAACAAAAGATTAAACCTCCTGAGTATTATCACATGATCTGTATTGGGAAAACAAAATGTACAAGCCGAAAAGGTCTATTGCATGTGAACTCCCCGCCTACTTTTCCTTAGAAATTACCCCAAATTTTACGAATAACATGAGAAACATTTGCACAAAACACGAGCCCCTGATTGGTAAGGATTTGTTCACGAATAACAGAAAAAGCACCTGAATTCTGAGTAATTTCAGCGGCGATTCGTTTTCCTGTCCATGTAAAAGGAGGTGATTGAGGATCAAGCACACATGTTTTTGTCTAGCTGTCTAGTACTTGGTGTAAGCTGCCAGATTTGCTAACTACATTTGAAGCATTCTTTTCGGTCACGACAGACGAAATGCATTGCATGCACTTGAAAAGAATGCACAGGAGCCCTAAACAGGCTATGTCACGCTATTTTAACGTGTTTTCGAAACCTAAAATATTTCTTGCCATCAACTGAATTTTCCCCAAAAAAATTACAGCATTAATTTAATGTAATCTCTATGAATAAAAAGCCGAAATTTAACGATATTAGTGTTCTTTTAAATACCCTAATTTGTGTTCCAGAATGCAGGAAATACATTCTAAGAGGCCCAAATTTCAAAAATTTCCCAGGTGAGGATTCTCTGGGACCCCCCCTACAAACTTGTGCCTTCAGCTACAGAAAGTGCACTTTTCTATTCTCTGCCTACTCCTCAGTTTTTGTCGCCTATTAAAATTCTTATTGAAAACCCTGAGATATTTTGGCGCGGTTCAAAACTATGTGGAGAAAGCAGAACTTAGCAAGTGCTCTTGGTATCCAAAAAGCAAATTCGGGGTAAACACGCATTTTTCAGAGATAACTGATCTTCAATTTGGAAAAGAACGCCATACATATATTGCTCTAATTTGTATTTTAATTTTTTTACGAATATTGTACGTTGATTATTTATCTTCGAAAAATGCGCGGTTACCCCCAATTTTCTTTTTGGATTTCAATAACATTTGTCAAGATCTGCATTATTATTATTCAGTAGACCGCGCAAAAATACCTTTGAATTTGTAGGCACCGTCCTTAAAAAGTAAAGTTAATCTTAATTGTTAATTGTTTTTTCCTTTTTAATCAGCACCTCATGCACCTTCCCTGTTAACTTTTATTTCAGGTTTACGGACGCATTATCACAAAACAAAGATTAACGTACCTATTTTCAGCCAAAACTCCTCCAAGGAAAAACTCAGTTCCAAGTCCTCCATAACTTGACCCAAGCTTCCTTCTGTGAGAACGAAAGACCCTCAATTCAGACTTAATATTAAGTACATCAAACACGTACAATTTCTAGTCATATGAAAGAATGTGAACGGGTGTTCTAGAATACAGCTGCTATCTAAAGGCACGTAACCTTTTATTTTTCCTGCGCAAAGTTCCAGGGTATCTATGAGTGATTGCAGGACCTCTACTGTCTCACCAGCCGCCATCATGGAATTTCATCGTCCGAGTAACGCGCGAAGTATATACGAAGATTTCCGCCAATTAGCCGATGGCAGTGCACGTGACCTTTATTGAAAATGGCCGCCAAGAACACTGTCAACGATCGACGATAAATATTAATGAATTTTACATGTTAAACAATGTCCGAAATTGTCCAGGCATCGCTTAAACGAAGTCTTGATAACTGTTTAAAATGTGGGCAACTGTGTTGAATTGATTTTGACCTATGGGCAGCATTTCAGAGCGTTTCATGGTTTTGATGAGAGATGTTGAACGTTACTCATCATCTGCGAAAGAAGGTAAAAAGATATTCTCGGTCCACGAAATATTTTGTGAAGAGGCGTAAGATCTTGCAAAAGAGTTTTGTTTACTTTGTAAGCGTTTAATGCTGTTGCTCTGAATTTAAACCCAGCTTCAAATCAGGAGAAAAACACCTGATTACTGTCAATTGCGTGAAATTAATATCATTTACCATTAAAACAACGTTTCAACTACTATTTGCGCGAAAAATATATAAATTGCCGTTGGTTTGCCATCTCCTGCCGGTTCTTGCATTGAACTTCGATCGGAAAAAATCTATACATGTTTTCTCTCTCAGCTCTTTCTTGGCGATCTAGATGAAACTCAAAGTGGTAAGTCACAATCGAAACAACCACCTGGCTCGAAATACAACGGAATGGACAACGGAATGCAGTCACAAAGTAATGGTGATGAGAGCTCGCCAAGAAATAAGAGAAAGTCTCTACCGCCTGTTCCATCTCCGGAAGAGGAAAAGTCCATGAATCTTTCAGTTGCAAGACAGAGATCTCCTGGCACTAATCCGTCGCAAGTCAGAGCGTATGGACCTTATTTTCTCGAGTACACATTAATGGCCGAATAGTAAGTCGTTAATTATTGTTTTGATCTGTTTAATTCGGTACAAAAAGTGGGGTGTGTTTCATTTAATTTAAATTGAACAATGCATAAATTCGTATGTATTCTTAATTAATTCCCACTTCCCTTTATTTTGTACAGTTCTACAGAAACAGTCGCGCCTGCCTTTCTTGTAGCATTATTTAAAGGACCAGACTTCACAATACATGATAGGCACCTGCAAATAAGTGGCTGGCCCTTTACAAAGAGAGCTTAGTATATACTTGCTATTAATTCAACAACAATTAATATCAATCCATACCAATTATATATATTAACGATGACTAATAATAATATATTAGATAACTGGTTTCCTCATTTATTGCTAGCAGTTGCAGAGCAGTTTTTGAGCAACCATCACCAATTTTTTTGACAATGGATTATCAATGCACATAACTTTACAATAGATTGATCATCATTGATTCATTCAATGATCTGTTTCCATTGATTGTTCATCCTTGGTTTTCACATCACTCACGACCATTGGCTATATAGTAATTGTGGAAACATAATGTGCTGAGGTTAAAATGTCTTTGTCTGCTCGCTATAAATTTGTGCAGAATTACTGTTTGCATGTATGGTTTATTATTCTTGACCCTGGCTTGCAAATTTTGTATTTCATTTAATTATTATTTTCTTTCTTTATCTTGACAGTAACCAGCTGCGAATTCAAAGGCTGCCGGGTGTTTATGTGCTCCCAGCTGCCAAGTCGCCTTTGAGTATGTGTTTCTTAATTAATTAAGGCCAGTCACATGATTTCAGTAAACCCAAGTCTTAGAGCAATTAAGTTACTTTGGGAGTCTAGTTAGATTTCCACCATAAACAGCACTGAAAGCTGAATAACATTGTGATAAAGAGTTCCAACTTAACACATTGACCCCCGGGAGTGAGACTTAAAAGATTTTACTTTGTCTATTATGCCAGGTGATTTTACTCGCCATCTGGGGGTGTCCTAGGGCGTTTGAGGTGTCAGAGGGTTAAATGTACGCACAGCAAGGTGCATCACAATGAGTTTTGTCATTAAAGAATGAGCTTTCTTATCCATTTTTGTCCTGAAGAAATTCCCCATTGACAAGTAACACCATCTGGCGTCACACAAAGTAAAATCTTTATTTGTCCCTAATAGGAGGGAAGGAGGTTAAAGTGGACAAGAAATTATTTTGATTTAGACATTGATGTTGTTAACATTTTCACTGCTATGGGATTCCCCAATGACCAGGAAAATCATCTGGTGTTATACAGAGAAAAATCTATAAGTTGCCCTCTTAGGTAGCAGAGGATTAAAATGCCATTTCTTCTCGTTGAGCTATAAATTTACAGTGATAACCATTTTTAATCCATTCACACGTAAAGCGCCCCCAATCGGCAAATCAGGATCGATGGCTTAGTGGTCATCAACTGCACCTGCCTTTGTGACCCAGGATCAACCCTGGTCTTGGCCATGAGGTTGTCAGTGGGCTGAGTTACAGTTGATCTCAATCTCACTCTGAGGGTTTTTCTCTGGAAACTCTGATTTTTCCTCATCAAAACTGACTTTCTGTCAACTAAACATGGCTGCGGGCAGATACCCTCAATAGGTATAACCTCTGGTATCCTTCCCTTTCATTGAGTTGAATGAATAAAGTTGCTATTGCCATCATCTGTTGTTAGCCAGAGTAAAATCAATAAGTCAAGATTACTTGCAGATGGGGAAGAGTTAAGGAGGTAGAAACTGGTTTTCTCCAAAACCTGAATGTTACTTAGCCACTTCCTTATCCAGTTTATTTTTAAGAGGTGGTTTTCATAAGAAAGTTGCAGTGTTTAGAATAACACAAAGGCGAACTTGAATCCCTATAAATGATACAGAAGTCAACTGGTTTTGTCCTTTTAAAGTCCATTGCAAAAAAATAATTATATACTACTGGAAGGATCAATATGAAAAAACTTGCAATTTAATATTATTATTTGTCTAAAGTTGCATTTTTGTTTATTTTTAGTCTGGTATGGAGTAATATTTATTAGGATGGGTTCTTATCAAGATGGTATTTTCAAGTTTGTGATGACAATTCCAGAGAATTTTCCAGATGGAGAATGTCCTGTAAGTTACAGCCTCTTTGCAAATGTTTATTTTGCAGATGTCGTTAAGGAAATAAGCATTGTTTTCCCTATGTTAGGAAGTCTTAAACATTGCTTGAGAACCATCGGTACTCTACCATTTGGGGATTTTAGTCCAGGCAGTACAGCCTCCTCCATACCCATGTTTTACTGCACTCAACATTCGTGGGGTGGGGGGAGCATTGCATGTTGACATGAAAAATGGTTGTTGGGGAGTCCACAAACAATTTGGCTGAATGGTATTGTTACTTGGACCTACAATAGTTTGCAAACGTCTCTTGTATATCACTGAGCTGTAGTAAATGTGCATAAAAGCTAACCTGAGGCCTAATTAGGCCTAACAAAGGTTTTTAGGCCTAAGGTTAGCTTTAATGCATGTTTAGGATACTTTCTGTATTCGCATCCTTACCCTTACCCTCACCCTTGGTTTTACCCTTACCCTCATTTTAGAAACGCTGGAGGTGAACCAGTTAAGGAAATGAAAAGTGATAGGTTTGACTCTTGTTACAGAGTTATTGGATTTTTTTATTTTGCGAGCCCACATTGAATGATTGATAGAATATACGAGAATTTTCATGTGTCTGAACTTATGGAAATTGAATACATGAGAGGTGGAGATCATCAGTTAAGCAACTGTTATGCTGAAAGCCTGAAAAGAAATTCAGGCTTGAACAAGGCTCAAACCCTCTGACCACGGGACCCAATGGTGGCCAGCTCCTAAGTGGGAACTGGCAACTTTTGACTTTGATTTATATCCCATATTAAGACGTGAAGGAATGAATGATACGTGGAATGCTTTGTATAGTATTTGCTAATAAATGCATCATTACATAATTCGATATGTTGTCTTTCAGAGATTTATCTTTAAGCCACCTGTATATCACCCTGTTGTAAATATAGAAACTGGAGAACTGGATGTCAAAAGAGCTTTTCCAAAGTGGAGGTGAGACACAAGAACAGGTGTTAAAAAGAATTAAATCTTAATGCTTTGTTTATTTAAGTAGATATGTGTTTAGCTGTGGTAAGCTAGGTCATATATTATCTTAACAACATCATTCATATCATTGAACAGGATAATTAGAGATTCTCCACCTAGGGCCAGAAAATGCATGGAATTCGATGCATGCCCAATTTTGATATCCAGTGTGAAGTGTCCCTTTAAGGTGATTCTGTAGAAATAGAACTTGTCATAGATTTCCTATGAAACTTCCCACACTGTTGTAACACATCAAGGAGATGATCCTATCAATCTGCACACATTTTGTAATAATATTGGCCACTCCTGTTAGGAACCATTGTAATGATTTACCGCCACCTTTGTCCTACTTGTGTTAGCTTGTGCTACCCCGCTTTAGTTCATTCTGTTTTTACCACTTAGAAATATAGTTCATGACTGTTTAAAACCAACAGCTTGTGAACTTCATTTGTGGTTATACTGCCCTGTTGAAGCTAAGTTAACCAGCTGAGACAGTGGAACAGGTCTAGGGACAAGCAAACACCCTTCACAAATTTGAAGAAAAATGA